>NW_007127932.1:0-4880 GCF_000164805.1 Carlito syrichta
GGATCAGGGCAGATAATGAAATCCTCAAATTCTCAACCAACTCATCTTTGAAAAAACCTCCATGACCACGGGGTAATGGACAACATATTCATTAAATGGTGCTGGGAAAAGGCTGACAACATGCACAAGATGAAAACAGGACCCCTATCTATCACTATACATATTAACTCTAAATGAATCAAAGACCTAAATGTAAAACACAAAATTATAATAATCTTAGAAACGCAGGAGACACCATTAGAGAAACTGGAACCGGAAAATAATTCCTCTTCAGAGCTCTGAATACCCATGCCTTAAGAAGTAAGTTAGACAAGTGGGATCTCATCAAGTTTATATACTTCTGCAAAACAAAAGAAACCATCAGAAGAGCCGGGGTACATCCAACAGAATGCGAATAATGATTCTCCACCTATATATCTGTAAACAGGCATAACATCTAGGATCTACATGAAACTCAAAAACTCAGAAAAATTAGACAAACATTCCCTTTGAAAAGTGTGCAAAATACATAATTGGACACTTTACATAAGAAGAGATACGGACAGCCAGCAGACTCATGAAAATTGCTAAGCCTCATTCATCATCAAAGAAATGCAAATGAAACCACTTTGAAATACTACATACCTCCTGTAAGACTGGCCATCAATTATAAAACAAGCAATAACAGATGTAGGTCAGGATTTGTGAAGAAATAAATGCTTCTACACTGCATGTGGACTAAGAAGTAGAGCAACATCTTTGGTGAACAGTGTGGTGGTTTGTAAAGGGACAAGACCTTGACCTACCATGTGACTCAGTAATTCCCCTGTCAAGAATATACCTGGAGGATCTCAAATCATTTTACCAAAAAGATACCTGCACCTGTATGTTTTTTGTACCTCTAATCATAATTGCAAAAACTCATAGTACCAACCATGTTTGCCCATCAAAGCTGGAATGTATAAAATAAATGTGGTATATACACAGTGGAATATTATGTAACCATAAAATGGGACAGATATAAGGATTTTGCAGAACGTTTGATGGATATGTGGTAGGGCATTTTTAGTGATTTATCACAGAAACAAAGAACAGAGTTCCATATGTTCTCCCTCATGAGGTGAACTTGATCACTTATAGTGCTGTAAGAAAGTGATTGGCATTAGTGGAAAACTGTTTAGGGAGAGGGGTGAGATTGGCAGTGGAGGGATACTGCTAAGGAAGGGAGTGGCATACCTCAACAACCAGGTACCCTCCAAAATCAATATTTGAATATTTAACTCTGAAATGTACTCCACATTTTTTAAAAAATTAAAATAAAAATTAAATAAAGAAATAAATGAAAGTTTTAAAACATGAAACTGACTCTATTTGTTTATTCTATATTTTTTTTACTTTAAATATGGGTACAATTCAGGGTTGGGCCTAGAAATGTTCATTATGCAGGGATTGATTTTTTAAAAAATTTTAAAATACTCCAATGAAAACTCCTTTTCCTTTTAATTATTTGGAATACATGGTATAATTCTGCCTTCAAAATTGACAACTAGATTGTTTATCACATAAATTCTGAATGTTTTATTCTGCCTAAATTCAAATTTTTTGAGATTCCAGATCTATATCATGTCAGGAGCTGCAACTCCTAACAGAAGGCAAAGAAAGGGTTACCTGAAAATGGGAAAAACGCTGGCTGGGAGCAAGGCCTCATCTAAAGCAGCCGTGCCAGATGCAAAGCCCCGTGAATCCCACTGATCGGCCCCTTTGATCTTTAGGAGTGTGTGCATAAGACAGGAAGTACCGCTTTCTGGTGAAGCATTAACTAATAAGTCAGGATGATGTATTGGTGAAACTGAAGCTTGAGACATGAATAAGGAACACAGCAAAAGCATCGCCATTAGAGACGTTAGAGAATATTTAGTGACTTTCGTCTCCATGAAAAGCAAAACCATTGTGTGTAAAGAAAATAAAAAAACGTTCCCATTCTTTATTTTTAATGGTTAACAGACCCTTTTCTAAAATAACACCTTAGACGGGTAAGATGGAGGAAGAAGTTTGTGAGACGTGAGACAAGTCAAGCCTGAGGGCAGCTGCTTTTAAACATAATTTAAGAAAGTATAGACATAGTAGCTATAAATTTATGAGGGTAAAATGATTTAGTAATATAAATGTAATAGTATAAAATAAAGTAATTATATAGACTAAAAAAGAATAATGATTAAAATAATTAAATATAATAGAAAAATAAATATAGAATAGTTATATAGATAAAAATAGGATGATGATTACAAATATTTAAATAAAATATAATTAAATAGAAAATAAATTTAGAATATAAGAGTAATCAAGTATAATTCATATAAAGATTGTCAAATATTATAGATTATGATTCATATAAGCAAAATAAGAATATAGATATATACATAATAGGAACGTTTATAGGAAATAATAAAGAAATAATAAAATTAGTTATACGAAACAATAAAATTAGTTATAGATGTAAAGGTCAATATATTGCTGCTAAGTTACAAGTAAGAATTGTTAGAGCTATGATATAAAAGGGTTAAGGGTTAAAAGGTTACAGTTAATAATTTTTAGGAAAAATTGTTTCATTCCTGTCTGTTGGTTTTAACATAATGGAAACAAAAAAAGAATAGGGAGGAATAAATAAGTCATTGTAGTACGTTTGATTGTAAAAGAAAACACAATGTAATCATTTGTGGACACATATGTGAGGGAGTAGAAGTGTTGAAAATGCCCTATATAAGCATGTGAAAATTGAATAAACTTTGGAAGTGTCCCGAACTCGACCCAGGAAGTCGACGTATGTCTTCTTCCTTTGTTGTGTCTGATTCTCTCGCCTCAGGCCCTAACCCTTCTGTTGGAGCTGGACTCTAACAATATCATTCTTAGAAAACTGAACCTTGAGACTGAGTGTGCCTAAGTGCTATTCAAAGGCAAAATGCATAATAAATCTTTAATATTTTAGAAAATAAAACAGTATCGTAATTTAATACAGCTTTCTCCATTCTTAAAATTTATGTACATTTTTTCGGAGCACTCTGTATTTTCTGTTTGTTAATTCTGATTAAATGTCACAGATGTGTAATCCTTAGCGAAAGTTATCATTATATATTTGAAGGAAATATAAAATATACCCATTATATTTTAAAACAATTTATATTTTTAAAAGAGTATTTCCATTGAATCCCCTAGTATTTTCTCTACCTAAGACATAATGTTGTACTCAACAACAAAGTATCAGATTGATCTGATACTTTTAATAACCAAGCATTTAAAATAAGGCACAGAGATGGGCTCGGTGACTCAGCCTGTAATCCCACACATTTGGGAAGCTGAGGTGAGTAGACTGCATGAACCCACGTGTTTGTGACCCACCTGGGCAGCGAGAACCATCTCTACAATAAATTAAAAAAACAGCTGGGCGTGGGAGCACATACCTGTAATTCTGGCTACTTGGAAGGCTGAGGCGGAAGGATCGCCGGAGCCCAGCAGATCCAGGCTGTGGTGCCGGGAGTGACCACTGCACTCCAGGTTGGGCGACAGAGTGAGAGTACAACTCAAATAAATAAATAAATAAATAAATAAATAAATAAATAAATAAAATGAGGCACACAGAAACGAGATAATTTTGGGCATAATTTATATAAACAAAAATAACATGGAGATTTACAAGGTATTAAGTATTTGGGCTCTGCATAAGTATAAAAATTTAGATAGTTGAAATTTCTGGAAAATTGATTATGATCTTAGCAAAAGCAATGTTCAAATCCTATAGGAAAAACTACTCAAAGGCTGTTACACAATATTAAAAGCATTCAAAACTTTCTAAACTAAAGAAAGTGCTAAAATATTATTTGGTTGTGCTATAGCCAAGTTCCAACAGGACTCTGTGACCATAATAATAAAACACTACCCCCTGGGCAACTCCCTCATGGCCCCTCCCAGTTTGGGTGTTTCTCGGTTCTCTCAATTAAGACTACTTTAAAAAAAAGAAAAAGACTACCTTGTTTAGAGGATTCTTGAATGGTCACTTCTCCCTGGAGAAATTCTTGGATAGGTGAACACATGCTTCTCTTCACTTCTTGGTAGTGAAATGCACCATGTCTACCGCACTTGGCAGAGCACTGTACACAAGTGTTTGAAGCGTAAGGATTGCTCAGTAGTCAAGGTCCCTCCCATTATGATGTCACAGTTATGAGGCTGTTGTCAAAAATGACAATTTGACATGCTTGTTTCCCTGAATTTACTTACCACTTTTAATGTAATAATTAATATTTTAATCAATCTACAGATTCAATGAAATAACCATTATGTTAATATCATTCTTCTCAGAATTGTAAATTTCAATAAAGTATTCATATGAAACCATAAACGATCATGAATAACCAAAAGAATCTTATCAAAAGAAGCAAAGCAAGAGCAATCGCAGTTTCAGACTTCAAACTTTACTACATGTTTACAGTAATCAAAACAGCCTGGTATTGGTTCAAGAATAGGTACATAGGACAGTGGATCAGGACAGAAGATGAAATCCACAAATTCTCAACCAACTCCTCTTAGAAAAAGCCTCCAAGACCCACTGGTTAATGGAGAACATATTCAGTAAATGGTGCTGTGAAAAGGCTGACAACATGCACAATATAGAAAGAGGAAACCTGTCCATCACCATACACATTAACTCTAAATGGATCAAAGACCTAAATGTAAAACACCAAATTATAATAATTTTAGAAAACGTAGGAGACACCATTAGGGAAATTGGAACCCAAAACTAATTCCTCTTGAGAACCCTAAATACCCATGCCTTAAGAAGTAAGTTAGACAAGTGGGATCTCATCAAATAATATACTTCTGCAACACAAAGAGAGCCAGCAGAATAA
>NW_007127933.1:0-822 GCF_000164805.1 Carlito syrichta
CAATGTAAAACACAAAATTATAATAATCTTAGAAACGCAGGAGACACCATTAGAGAAACTGGAACCGGAAAATAATTCCTCTTCAGAGCTCTGAATACCCATGCCTTAAGAAGTAAGTTAGGCAAGTGGGATCTCATCAAGTTTATATACGTCTGCAAAACAAAAGAAACTATCAGAAGAGCAGGGGTACATCTAACAGAATGCGAATAATGATTCTCCACCTATATATCTGTAAACAGGCATAACATCTAGGATCTACATGAAACTCAAAAACTCAGAAAAATTAGACAAGCATTCCCTTTGAAAAGTGTGCAAAATACATAATTGGACACTTTACATAAGAAGAGATACGGACAGCCAGTATACTCATGAAAATTACTCAGCCTCATTCACCATCAAAGAAATGCAAATGAAACCACTTTGAAATACCACATACCTCCTGTAAGACTGGCCATCAATTATAAAACAAGCAATAACAGATGTAGGTCAGGATTTGTGAAGAAATAAATGCTTCTACACTGCATGTGGAATAAGAAGTAGAGCAACATCTTTGGTAAACAGTGTGGTGGTTTGTAAAGGGACAAGACCTTGACCTACCATGTGACTCAGTAATTCCCCTGTCAAGAATATACCTGGAGGATCTCAAATCATTTTACCAAAAAGATACCTGCACCTGTATGTTTTTTGTAGCTCTAATCATAATTGCAAAAACTCATAGTACCAACCATGTTGCCCATTAAAGCTGGAATGTATAAAATAAATGTGGTATATACACAGTGGAATATTATGCAACCATAAAATGGGACAGATATAAGGATTTTG
>NW_007127934.1:0-5871 GCF_000164805.1 Carlito syrichta
TCTAAGACATAATGTACTCAACAACAAAGTATACGATTGATCTGATACTTTTAATAACCAAGCATTTAAAATAAGGCACAGAGATGGGCTCGGTGGCTCAACCTGTAATCCCGCACATTTGGGAAGCTGAGGTGAGTGGATTGCATGAACCCACGGGCTTGTGACCCACCTGGGCAGCGAGAATTCATTTCTACAATAAATAAAAAAAACAGCTGGGCATGGGAGCGCATACCTGTAATTCTGGCTACTTGGAAGGCTGAGGCGGAAGGATCGCCAGAGCCTAGCAGATCGAGGTTGTGGTGGCCGGGAGTGACCACTGCACTCCAGGTTGGGCGACAGAGTGAGAGTGTAACTCAAATAAATAAATAAATAAATAAATAAATAAATAAAATGAGGCACACAGAAACGAGATAATTGTGGGAACAATTTATATAAACAAAAATAACATGGAGATTTACAAAGTATTAAGTATTTGGGCTCTACATAAGTATAAAAATTTAGATAGTTGAAATTTCTGGAAAATTGATTATGATCATAGCAAAAGCAATGTTCAAATCCTATAGGAAAAACTACTCAAAGGCTGTTACACAATATTAAAAGCATTCAAAAGTTTCTAAACTAAAGAAAGTGCTAAAATATTATTTGGTTGTGCTATAACCAAGTTCCAACAGGACTCTGTGACCATAATAATAAAACACTACCCCCCGGGCAACCCCCTCATGGTCCCTCCCAGTTTGGGTGTTTCTCGGTTTTCTCAATTAAGACTACTTTAAAAAAAGAAAAAGACTACCTTGTTTAGAGGATTCTTGAATGGTCACTTCTCCCTGGAGAAATTTTTGGATAGGGGAACACATGCTTCTCTTCACTTCTTGATAGTGAAATCCACCATGTCTACCGAACTTGGCAGAGCACTGTACACAAGTGTTTGAAGCCTAACGATAGCTCAGTAGTCAAGGTCCCTCCCATTATGATGTCACAGTTATGAGGCTGTTGTAAAAATGACAATTTGACATGCTTGTTTCCCTGAATTTACTTACCGCTTTTAATGTAATAATTAATCTTTTATTCATCTACAGATTCAATGAAATAACCATTATGTTAATATTCTTTTCAGAACTGTAAATTTCAATAAAGTATTCATATGAAACCATAAACAATCATGAATAACCGAAAGAATCTTATCAAAAGAAGCAAAGCAAGAGCAATAGCAGTTTCAGACTTCAAACTTTACTACATGTTTACGGTAATCAAAACAGCCTGGTATTGGTACAAGAATAGGTACATAGACCAGTGGATCAGGACAGAAGATGAAATCCACAAATTCTCAACCAACTCCTCTTAGAAAAAGCCTCCAAGACCCACTGGTTAATGGAGAACATATTCAGTAAATGGTGCTGTGAAAAGGCTGACAACATGCACAATATAGAAAGAGGAAACCTGTCCATCACCATACACACTAACTCTAAATGGATCAAAGAACTAAACGTAAAACACCAAATTATAATAATCTTAGAAAACGCAGGAGACACCATTAGGGAAATTGGAACCCAAAACTAATTCCTCTTGAGAACCCTAAATACCCATGCCTTAAGAAATAAGTTAGAAAAGTGGGATCTCATCAAATAATATACTTCTGCAACACAAAGAAGCCAGCAGAATAAGAAAAACAATTATTCACCTATATATCTATAAAAAAGCAAAACATGGAAGATCTAAAAGAAAACCTAAAACTCAGAAAAATCAGACAAATTTTCCCTTTGAAAAGTGTGCAAAATACACGGTCGGACAGTTTTCATAAGAAGAGATACAGGCAGCCAGCAGACACATGAAAATTGCTCAGCCTCACTCATCATCAAAGAAATGCAAATGAAACCACTTTGAAACACCACATACCTCCTGTAAGACTGGCCATCATTAATAAAGCAAACAATAACAAGATGCAGGTAAGGATTTGGGAAAAAATAAATGCCTCTACACTACATGTGGACTGAAAAGTAGAGCAACAACTTTGGAAAACAGTTTGATGATTTGTAAAGGTACAAGATATTGATCTACCATGTCACTCAGTAATTACCCTGTAGAGAATATACCTGGATGAACTCAAATCATTTTACCAAAAAGATACCTGCACGAGCATGTTTTTGCAGCTCTAATCACAATTGCAATAAAACATGGTACGAACCATGTTGCCCATCAAAGCTGGAAAGGATAAAATAAATGTGGTATATACGCAATAGAATATTATGTAGCCATGAAAAAGGACAGATAGAAGGATTTTGCAGAACGTCTGACGGATATGAGGTATGTCATTTTCAGTGATTTATCACAGAAACAAAGAACAGAGTTCCATATGTTTTCACTCATGAACTGAACTTGATCATTCATAGTGCTTTAAGCAAGTGATTGGCAGTAGTGGAAAACTGTTTAGTGGGAGGAGTGAGATTGGCAGTGGAAGGATACTGCTAAGGAAGGGAGGGGTATAACTCACCAATCAGGGACCTGCATACTTAATGTTTGTATATGTAACTCTGAATTGTTCCCAACATTTAAAAAAAAATTATAATAAATAATTAAATAAACAAATAAATGAAAGCAGTAAAACATGCAACGGCCTTTATTTGCTTATTCTATTTTTATTTTCTTTTAATTTATAAATGTTTACAATTCAGGGTTGGGCCTAGAATTGTTCATTATGCAGGGATTGATTTTTTAAGAATTGTATAATCCTCCAATGATAACTCCTTTTCCCTTTAACTGGTTGGAATGCATGGTATAATTCTGCCTTCAAAACTGACAACTAGAGTGTTTCTCACTTAAATTCTGAATGTTTCATTCTCCTTAAGTTGAAACTTGTTAAGATTCCAGATCTATATTATTCTTAGAAACTGAACCTTGAGATTCAGTGTACCCAAGTACTATTCAGAAGGCAGAATGCATAAAAAATCTTGAAAATTTTAGAAAATAAAACAGTATCGTGATTTAACACAGCTTTTTCCAATAATAAAAGTTGCGTACTTTTCCTTGGTACACTCTGTATTTTCCGCTTGTTATCTTTGATTAAATGTTACAGATGTGCAATCCTTAGAGAATAGTTTCCCTTTTATATTTGAAGGAAATATAAAATCACATTCCACTTATATTTTAATCCAATTTATATTTTTAAAAGAATATTTCCACTGAATCTTCTAATATTTTCTCTACCTAAGACATAATGCTGTACTCTGCAGCAAAGTGTCCGATTAATCTGATACTTTTAATCAGTAAGCATTTACAATGAGGCACACAGAAAAAAGAGAATTTGGAGGCCAATGTATATAATCCAAAATAACAGAGAGATGTACAAAGTAGTAAGTATTTGGGCTCTCCATTACTATAAAAATTTAGATAATTGAAAATTCTGGAAAAGTGATTATGATCGTTGCATAAGCAATGTTCACATCCTGTAGGAAATACTGCTCAAAGGCTGTTACACAAAACTCAAAACATCCAAAAGTTTCCAAAATAAAGAAAATGCTAAAATATTATTTGATTGTGCTATAACAAAGCCTCATCAAGACTCTGTGACCATAATAATAAAACGCTACTTCTTGGGTAATCCCCTACTATTCCTCTCTGAGTAAGAGTTTCGCGGTCCTTTCAATAAACACTATTTAAAAAAAAAAAGATTACTTCGTTTAGAAAATTCTTGACTGATCACTAATCCCTGGAGAAATTTTTGGATAGGTGTGTACCCATGGTTCACTTCACTTCTAGGGAATGACCTCCACCATGTCTACCATAATTGGTAGAGCACTCTACACATGTGGTTGAAGCATAAGGATTGCTCAGTAGTCAAGGTCCCTCCCATTGTGATGTGAAATTTCTGAGTCTGATGTCATGAATGACAATTTGACATGCTTGTTTCCCTGACTTTACTTACCTCTTTTAATGAAAAATTATCTTTTTAGTCAATCTACAGATTCAATGAAATAACTATTATGTTAACATCTTTCTTCTCAGACCTGGAAATTGCAATAAATAATTCATAAGATACCATAAACAATCACAAATAGCCAAAAGAATCTTATCAAAAGAAACAAAGCAGGACCTATCACATTTCGAGTCTACAAACTTTACTAAATGTTTACAGTAATCAACACAGCTTGGTATTGGTACAAGAATAGGTCCATAGGCCAATGGATCACGACAAAGAATGAAATCCTCAAATTCTCAACCAACTCGTATTTCCAAAAACCTCCAAATCCCACTGGTAACGGAAAACATATTCAGTAAATGGTGCAGGGAAAAGGCTGACACCATGCACAAGATTGAAAGAAGACTCATATCTATCACCACACATTAACTCTAAATGGATCAAAGATCTAAACGTAAAACACCAAATTTTAATAATCTTACAAAATGCAGGAGACACCATTATAGAAACTGGAGCTGGAAACTAATTACTCTTCCGAGTCCTAAATACCCATGCCTTAAGGAGTAAGTTAGATAAGTGGGTCCTCATCAAATTAATATACGTCTGAAAAAGAAAAGAAACCCACAGAAGAGCAGGGATACAGCCAACAGAATGGGGAAAACGATTCTCCACCTATATATCTGTAAAAAGGCATAACATCTAGGATCTATAAGAAACTCTAACACTCAGAAAAATCAAACAAACTTTCCCTTTAAAAAGTTTGAGCCGGGCATGGTGGCTCAGCATGTAATACCGTGCCATTGGAAGGCTGAGGTGAGTGGAGTGCCTGAGCCCTTGGCTTCGAGACCCGCCTGGGCAGGCGAGACCTCATCTCTACAATAAATCAAAAAAAAATCAGCCGGGCGTGGTAGAGCATGCCTGTGATTCCGGTTACTCAGAAGGCTGAGGCAGAAGAATCACAGGATCCCAGCAGGTGGAGACTGCGGTGACCGGGAACGGCCACTGCACTCCAGTCTTGGCGACAGAGTGAGACTCCAACTCAAAAAATAAAATAAAATAAAAAAGAAAAGTGTGCAAAATACATGATTGGAAACGTTTTCTAAGAAGAGATACAGGCAGCCAGCAGATACTGAAAATTGCTCAGCTTCACTCATCATCAAATAAATGCAAATGAAACCACTTGGAACTACCACATACCTCCTGTAAGATGGGCCATCATTAATAAAACAAACAATAACAGATGCAGGAAAGGATTTGAGAAAAAATACATTCTTCAACACTGCACGTGGCCTGAAAAGTAGAGCAACATCTTTGGAAAATAGTATGGTGGTGTGTAAAGGGCCAAGATATTGACCTACCATGTGACTCAGTAATTCCCCTGTCGAGAATATACCTGGATGAACTGAAATCATTTTACAAAAAAGATACCTGCACTGAGTATGTTTTTTCCCGCTCTAATTACAACTGCACTAAAACATGGCATGAACAATGTTGCCCATCAAAACTGGAAAGGATAAAATAAACGTGGTATATATTCAGTAGAATAGTATGCAACCATAAAGAAGGACAGATAGAAAGATTTTGCAGAACGTTTGACGGATATGAGGTAGGTCATTTTCAGTGATTTACCACAGAAACAAAGAACAGAGTTCCATAGGTTCTCATTCATGAGCTGAACTTGATCACTCATAGTGCTGTAAGCAAGTGATTGGAAGTAGTGCAAAACTGTTTAGGGGGAGGGGTAAGATTGGCAGTGGTGGGATACTGCTAAGGAAGGGAGGGGCATCCCTCATCAACCAAGGACCCTGCATAATTAGTGTTTGTATATCTAACTCTGAATTGTACCACACATTTAAAAAAAAAATTAAATAAAGAATTAAATAAATAAATAAATGAAAGCTGTAACACACGCCACTGACTACTTTTTTATTCTATTTTTTTATTTTTTAACTTTGAAA
>NW_007127935.1:0-1102 GCF_000164805.1 Carlito syrichta
AAATAAATAAATAAATAAATAAATAAATAAATAAATAAAATGAGGCACACAGAAACGAGATAATTGTGGGAACAATTTATATAAACAAAAATAACATGGAGATTTACAAAGTATTAAGTATTTGGGCTCTACATAAGTATAAAAATTTAGATAGTTGAAATTTCTGGAAAATTGATTATGATCATAGCAAAAGCAATGTTCAAATCCTATAGGAAAAACTACTCAAAGGCTGTTACACAATATTAAAAGCATTCAAAAGTTTCTAAACTAAAGAAAGTGCTAAAATATTATTTGGTTGTGCTATAACCAAGTTCCAACAGGACTCTGTGACCATAATAATAAAACACTACCCCCCGGGCAACCCCCTCATGGTCCCTCCCAGTTTGGGTGTTTCTCGGTTTTCTCAATTAAGACTACTTTAAAAAAAGAAAAAGACTACCTTGTTTAGAGGATTCTTGAATGGTCACTTCTCCCTGGAGAAATTTTTGGATAGGGGAACACATGCTTCTCTTCACTTCTTGATAGTGAAATCCACCATGTCTACCGAACTTGGCAGAGCACTGTACACAAGTGTTTGAAGCCTAAGGATAGCTCAGTAGTCAAGGTCCCTCCCATTATGATGTCACAGTTATGAGGCTGTTGTCAAAAATGACAATTTGACATGCTTGTTTCCCTGAATTTACTTACCGCTTTTAATGTAATAATTAATCTTTTAATCAATCTACAGATTCAATGAAATAACCATTATGTTAATATCATTCTTCTCAGAACTGTAACTTTCAATAAAGTATTCATATGAAACCATAAACAATCATGAATAACCAAAAGAATCTTATCAAAAGAAGCAAAGCAAGAGCAATCGCAGTTTCAGACTTCAAACTTTACTACATGTTTACGGTAATCAAAACAGCCTGGTATTGGTACAAGAATAGGTACATAGGACAGTGGATCAGGACAGAAGATGAAATCCACAAATTCTCAACCAACTCCTCTTAGAAAAAGCCTCCAAGACCCACTGGTTAATGGAGCACATATTCAGTAAATGGTGCTGTGAAAAGGCTGACAACATGCACAATATAGAAAGAGGATACCTGTCCATCAC
>NW_007127936.1:0-4804 GCF_000164805.1 Carlito syrichta
AAGAGTAAGTTAGACAAGTGGGATCTCATCAAGTTTATATACTTCTGCAAAACAAAAGAAACCATCAGAAGAGCCGGGGTACATCCAACAGAATGCGAATAATGATTCTCCACCTATATATCTGTAAACAGGCATAACATCTAGGATCTACATGAAACTCAAAAACTCAGAAAAATTAGACAAACATTCCCTTTGAAAAGTGTGCAAAATACATAATTGGACACTTTACATAAGAAGAGATACGGACAGCCAGCAGACTCATGAAAATTGCTAAGCCTCATTCATCATCAAAGAAATGCAAATGAAACCACTTTGAAATACCACATACCTCCTGTAAGACTGGCCATCAATTATAAAACAAGCAATAACAGATGTAGGTCAGGATTTGTGAAGAAATAAATGCTTCTACACTGCATGTGGACTAAGAAGTAGAGCAACATCTTTGGTAAACAGTATGGTGGTTTGTAAAGGGACAAGACCTTGACCTACCATGTGACTCAGTAATTCCCCTGTCAAGAATATACCTGGAGGATCTCAAATCATTTTACCAAAAAGATACCTGCACCTGTATGTTTTTTGTACCTCTAATCATAATTGCAAAAACTCATAGTACCAACCATGTTGCCCATCAAAGCTGGAATGTATAAAATAAATGTGGTATATACACAGTGGAATATTATGTAACCATAAAATGGGACAGATATAAGGATTTTGCAGAACGTTTGATGGATATGTGGTAGGGCATTTTTAGTGATTTATCACAGAAACAAAGAACAGAGTTCCATATGTTCTCCCTCATGAGGTGAACTTGATCACTTATAGTGCTGTAAGAAAGTGATTGGCATTAGTGGAAAACTGTTTAGGGAGAGGGGTGAGATTGGCAGTGGAGGGATACTGCTAAGGAAGGGAGTGGCATACCTCAACAACCAGGTACCCTCCAAAATCAATATTTGAATATTTAACTCTGAAATGTACTCCACATTTTTTAAAAAATTAAAATAAAAATTAAATAAAGAAATAAATGAAAGTTTTAAAACATGAAACTGACTCTATTTGTTTATTCTATATTTTTTTTACTTTAAATATGGGTACAATTCAGGGTTGGGCCTAGAAATGTTCATTATGCAGGGATTGATTTTTTAAAAAATTTTAAAATACTCCAATGAAACTCCTTTTCCTTTTATTATTGGAATACATGGTATAATTCTGCCTTCAAATTGACAACTAGATTGTTTATCACATAAATTCTGAATGTTTTATTCTGCCTAAATTCAAATTTTTTGAGATTCCAGATCTATATCATGTCAGGAGCTGCAACTCCTAACAGAAGGCAAAGAAAGGGTTACCTGAAAATGGGAAAAACGCTGACTGGGAGCAAGGCCTCATCTAAAGCAGCCGTGCCAGATGCAAAGCCCCGTGAATCCCACTGATCGGCCCCTTTGATCTTTAGGAGTGTGTGCATAAGACAGGAAGTACCGCTTTCTGGTGAAGCATTAACTAATAAGTCAGGATGATGTATTGGTGAAACTGAAGCTTGAGACATGAATAAGGAACACAGCAAAAGCATCGCCATTAGAGACGTTAGAGAATATTTAGTGACTTTCGTCTCCATGAAAAGCAAAACCATTGTGTGTAAAGAAAATAAAAAAACGTTCCCATTCTTTATTTTTAATGGTTAACAGACCCTTTTCTAAAATAACACCTTAGACGGGTAAGATGGAGGAAGAAGTTTGTGAGACGTGAGACAAGTCAAGCCTGAGGGCAGCTGCTTTTAAACATAATTTAAGAAAGTATAGACATAGTAGCTATAAATTTATGAGGGTAAAATGATTTAGTAATATAAATGTAATAGTATAAAATAAAGTAATTATATAGACTAAAAAAGAATAATGATTAAAATAATTAAATATAATAGAAAAATAAATATAGAATAGTTATATAGATAAAAATAGGATGATGATTACAAATATTTAAATAAAATATAATTAAATAGAAAATAAATTTAGAATATAAGAGTAATCAAGTATAATTCATATAAAGATTGTCAAATATTATTAGATTATGATTCATATAAGCAAAATAAGAATATAGATATATACATAATAGGAACGTTTATAGGAAATAATAAAGAAATAATAAAATTAGTTATAAGAAACAATAAAATTAGTTATAGATGTAAAGGTCAATATATTGCTGCTAAGTTACAAGTAAGAATTGTTAGAGCTATGATATAAAAGGGTTAAGGGTTAAAAGGTTACAGTTAATAATTTTTAGGAAAAATTGTTTCATTCCTGTCTGTTGGTTTTAACATAATGGAAACAAAAAAAGAATAGGGAGGAATAAATAAGTCATTGTAGTACGTTTGATTGTAAAAGAAAACACAATGTAAGCATTTGTGGACACATATGTGAGGGAGTAGAAGTGTTGAAAATGCCCTATATAAGCATGTGAAAATTGAATAAACTTTGGAAGTGTCCCGAACTCGACCCAGGAAGTCGACGTATGTCTTCTTCCTTTGTTGTGTCTGATTCTCTCGCCTCAGGCCCTAACCCTTCTGTTGGAGCTGGACTCTAACAATATCATTCTTAGAAAACTGAACCTTGAGACTGAGTGTGCCTAAGTGCTATTCAAAGGCAAAATGCATAATAAATCTTTAATATTTTAGAAAATAAAACAGTATCGTAATTTAATACAGCTTTCTCCATTCTTAAAATTTATGTACATTTTTTCGGAGCACTCTGTATTTTCTGCTTGTTAATTCTGATTAAATGTCACAGATGTGTAATCCTTAGCGAAAGTTATCATTATATATTTGAAGGAAATATAAAATATACCCATTATATTTTAAAACAATTTATATTTTTAAAAGAGTATTTCCATTGAATCCCCTAGTATTTTCTCTACCTAAGACATAATGTTGTACTCAACAACAAAGTATCAGATTGATCTGATACTTTTAATAACCAAGCATTTAAAATAAGGCACAGAGATGGGCTCGGTGACTCAGCCTGTAATCCCACACATTTGGGAAGCTGAGGTGAGTAGACTGCATGAACCCACGGGTTTGTGACCCACCTGGGCAGCGAGAACCATCTCTACAATAAATTAAAAAAACAGCTGGGCGTGGGAGCACATACCTGTAATTCTGGCTACTTGGAAGGCTGAGGCGGAAGGATCGCCGGAGCCCAGCAGATCCAGGCTGTGGTGCCGGGAGTGACCACTGCACTCCAGGTTGGGCGACAGAGTGAGAGTACAACTCAAATAAATAAATAAATAAATAAATAAATAAATAAATAAATAAATAAATAAAATGAGGCACACAGAAACGAGATAATTTTGGGCATAATTTATATAAACAAAAATAACATGGAGATTTACAAGGTATTAAGTATTTGGGCTCTGCATAAGTATAAAAATTTAGATAGTTGAAATTTCTGGAAAATTGATTATGATCTTAGCAAAAGCAATGTTCAAATCCTATAGGAAAAACTACTCAAAGGCTGTTACACAATATTAAAAGCATTCAAAACTTTCTAAACTAAAGAAAGTGCTAAAATATTATTTGGTTGTGCTATAACCAAGTTCCAACAGGACTCTGTGACCATAATAATAAAACACTACCCCCTGGGCAACCCCCTCATGGCCCCTCCCAGTTTGGGTGTTTCTCGGTTCTCTCAATTAAGACTACTTTAAAAAAAAGAAAAAGACTACCTTGTTTAGAGGATTCTTGAATGGTCACTTCTCCCTGGAGAAATTCTTGGATAGGTGAACACATGCTTCTCTTCACTTCTTGGTAGTGAAATCCACCATGTCTACCGCACTTGGCAGAGCACTGTACACAAGTGTTTGAAGCCTAAGGATTGCTCAGTAGTCAAGGTCCCTCCCATTATGATGTCACAGTTATGAGGCTGTTGTCAAAAATGACAATTTGACATGCTTGTTTCCCTGAATTTACTTACCACTTTTAATGTAATAATTAATATTTTAATCAATCTACAGATTCAATGAAATAACCATTATGTTAATATCATTCTTCTCAGAATTGTAAATTTCAATAAAGTATTCATATGAAACCATAAACGATCATGAATAACCAAAAGAATCTTATCAAAAGAAGCAAAGCAAGAGCAATCGCAGTTTCAGACTTCAAACTTTACTACATGTTTACAGTAATCAAAACAGCCTGGTATTGGTTCAAGAATAGGTACATAGGACAGTGGATCAGGACAGAAGATGAAATCCACAAATTCTCAACCAACTCCTCTTAGAAAAAGCCTCCAAGACCCACTGGTTAATGGAGAACATATTCAGTAAATGGTGCTGTGAAAAGGCTGACAACATGCACAATATAGAAAGAGGAAACCTGTCCATCACCATACACATTAACTCTAAATGGATCAAAGACCTAAATGTAAAACACCAAATTATAATAATTTTAGAAAACGTAGGAGACACCATTAGGGAAATTGGAACCCAAAACTAATTCCTCTTGAGAACCCTAAATACCCATGCCTTAAGAAGTAAGTTAGACAAGTGGGATCTCATCAAATAATATACTTCTGCAACACAAAGAAGCCAGCAGAATAAGAAAAACGATTATTCACCTATATATCTATAAAAAGGCAAAACATGGAAGATCTAAAAGAAAACCTAAAACTCAGAAAAATCAGACAAATTTTCCCTTTGAAAAGTGTGCAAAATACGTGGTCGGACAGTTTTCATAAGAAGAGATATGGGCAGCCAGCAGACACATGAAAATTGCTCAGCCTCACTCGTCATCAAAGAAAGCAAATGAAAACCACTT
>NW_007127937.1:0-818 GCF_000164805.1 Carlito syrichta
AACAACTTTGGAAAACAGTTTGATGGTTTGTAAAGGTACAAGATATTGATCTACATGTCACTCAGTAATTACCCTGTCGAGAATATACCTGGATGAACTCAAATCATTTTACCAAAAAGATACCTGCACGAGCATGTTTTTGCAGCTCTAATCACAATTGCAATAAAATATGGTACGAACCATGTTGCCCATCAAAGCTGGAAAGGATAAAATAAATGTGGTATATACTCAATAGAATATTATGTAGCCATGAAAAAGGACAGATAGAAGGATTTTGCAGAACGTCTGACGGATATGAGGTAGGTCATTTTCAGTGATTTATCACAGAAACAAAGAACAGAGTTCCATATGTTTTCACTCATGGACTGAACTTGATCATTCATAGTGCTTTAAGCAAGTGATTGGCAGTAGTGGAAAACTGTTTAGTGGGAGGGGTGAGATTGGCAGTGAAAGGATACTGCTAAGGAAGGGAGGGATATAACTCACCAATCAGGGACCTGCATACTTAATGTTTGTATATGTAACTCTGAATTGTTCCCAACATTTTTAAAAAAATTAGAATAAATAAATAAATAAATAAATAAATAAATAAATAAATAAATAAATAAATAAATGAAAGCAGTAAAACATGCAATGGCCTTTATTTGTTTATTCTATTTTTAAATTTTCTTTTAATTTATAAATGTTTACAATTCAGGGTTGGGCCTAGAATTGTTCATTATGCAGAGATTGATTTTTTAAGAATTGTATAATCCTCCAATGATAACTCCTTTTCCCTTTAACAGGTTGGAATACATGGTATAATTCTGCCTCAAAAC
>NW_007127938.1:0-1908 GCF_000164805.1 Carlito syrichta
CCCAAAACTAATTCCTCTTGAGAACCCTAAATACCCATGCCTTAAAAGTCAGTTAGACAAGTGGGATCTCATCAAATAATATACTTCTGCAACACAAAGAAGCCAGCAGAATAAGAAAAACGATTATTCACCTATATATCTATAAAAAGGCAAAACATGGAAGATCTAAAAGAAAACCTAAAACTCAGAAAAATCAGACAAATTTTCCCTTTGAAAAGTGTGCAAAATACGTGGTCGGACAGTTTTCATAAGAAGAGATATGGGCAGCCAGCAGACACATGAAAATTGCTCAGCCTCACTCGTCATCAAAGAAATGCAAATGAAACCACTTTGAAACACCACATACCTCCTGTAAGACTGGCCATCATTAATAAAGCAAACAATAACAGATGCAGGTAAGGATTTGGGAAAAAATAAATGCCTCTACACTACATGTGGACTGAAAAGTAGAGCAACAACTTTGGAAAACAGTTTGATGGTTTGTAAAGGTACAAGATATTGATCTACCATGTCACTCAGTAATTACCCTGTCGAGAATATACCTGGATGAACTCAAATCATTTTACCAAAAAGATACCTGCACGAGCATGTTTTTGCAGCTCTAATCACAATTGCAATAAAATATGGTACGAACCATGTTGCCCATCAAAGCTGGAAAGGATAAAATAAATGTGGTATATACTCAATAGAATATTATGTAGCCATGAAAAAGGACAGATAGAAGGATTTTGCAGAACGTCTGACGGATATGAGGTAGGTCATTTTCAGTGATTTATCACAGAAACAAAGAACAGAGTTCCATATGTTTTCACTCATGGACTGAACTTGATCATTCATAGTGCTTTAAGCAAGTGATTGGCAGTAGTGGAAAACTGTTTAGTGGGAGGGGTGAGATTGGCAGTGAAAGGATACTGCTAAGGAAGGGAGGGATATAACTCACCAATCAGGGACCTGCATACTTAATGTTTGTATATGTAACTCTGAATTGTTCCCAACATTTTTTAAAAAATTAGATAAATAAATAAATAAATAAATAAATAAATAAATGAAAGCAGTAAAACATGCAATGGCTTTTATTTTGTTTATTCTATTTTTAAATTTTCTTTTAATTTATAAATGTTTATAATTCAGGGTTGGGCCTAGAATTGTTCATTATGCAGAGATTGATTTTTTAAGAATTGTATAATCCTCCAATGATAACTCCTTTTCCCTTTAACAGGTTGGAATACATGGTATAATTCTGCCTTCAAAACTGAAAACTAGAGTGTTTCTCACTTAAATTCTGAATGTTTCATTCTCCTTAAATTGAAACTTGTTAAGATTCCAGATCTATATTATTCTTAGAAACTGAACCTCGAGATTCAGTGTACCCAAGTACTATTCAGAAGGCAGAATGCATAAAAAAATCTTGAAAATTTTAGAAAATAAAGCAGTATCGTGATTTAACACAGCTTTTTCCAATAATAAAAGTTGCGTACTTTTCCTTGGTACACTCTGTATTTTCCGCTTGTTAACTTTGATTAAATGTTACAGATGTGCAATCCTTAGAGAATAGTTTCCCTTTTATATTTGAAGGAAATATAAAATCACATTCCTCTTATATTTTAATCCAATTTATATTTTTAAAAGAATATTTCCACTGAATCTCCTAATATTTTCTCTACCTAAGACATAATGCTGTACTCTGCAGCAAAGTGTCCGATTAATCTGATACTTTTAATCACTAAGCATTTACAATGAGGCACACAGAAAAAAGAGAATTTGGAGGCCAATGTATATAATCCAAAATAACACAGAGATGTATAAAGTAGTAAGTATTTGGGCTCTCCATTAGTATAAAAATTTAGATAATTGAAAATTCTGGAAAAGTGATTATGATCGTTGTATAAGCAATGTTCACATCCTGTA
>NW_007127939.1:0-877 GCF_000164805.1 Carlito syrichta
AATCGAAAATAACATGGAAATCTACAAAGTAGTAAGTATTTGGGCTATGCATTAGTGTAAAAATTTAGATAATTGAAATTTCTGGAAAAGTGATTATGATCTTAGCAAAAGCAATGTTCAAATCCTGTAGGAAAACATGCTCAAAGGCTGTTACACAATACTCACAACATCCAAACATGTCTAAACTAAAGAGAGTGCTAAAATATTATTTGGTTGTGCTATAACGAAGCCTCAACAGGACTCCGTGACCACAATAATAAAACACTACCTCTTGGGTAACACCCACATGTCCAATCCCAGTTTGGGAGTTTCTCGGTCCTCTCAATAAACATGGATTAAAAAAAAAAAAACAGCTACCACGTTTACAGGATTCTTGAATGATCACTAATCCCTGGAAAAATTTTTGGATAGGTGTGAACACATGGTTTCTTTCACGTCTTGGGAATGATACCCACCATGTCTACCACATTTGCAGAGCACTGTACACAAGTGCTTGAAGCCTATGGATTGCTCAGTAGTCAAGTTCCCTCCCATTACAATGTCAAAATTCTGAGGTTGATGTCATAAATGACAATTTGACATGCTTGTTTCCGTGACTCCACTTACTTCTTTTAAAGTAAAAATTAACCTTTAGTCAATCTACAGATTCAATGAAATAAATATTAAGTTAACATCTTTGGTCTCAGACCTGGAAATTGCAGTAAAAAATTCATAAAAAGCCATAAAGAGTCACGAATAGCCAAAAGAATCTTTACAAAAGAAACAAAGCAGGAGCTATCGATCTCCAGACTGCAAACTTTACTATAGGTTTACAGTAATCAAGACAGCCTGGTTTTGGGTACAAGAATAGGTCCATAGGCCAATGAATCAGGACAGA
>NW_007127940.1:0-793 GCF_000164805.1 Carlito syrichta
AAAAATGAAAGCTGTAAACATGCAACTCACTTTATATGCTTACTTATTATTTATTTTTTTACTTTAAAAATGGTTACAATTCACGGTTGGGTCTAGAAATGTTCATTATGCAGGGATTGATTTTTTAATATTGTATAATACTCCAATGATAATTCCTTTTCCCTTTAATATGTTGGAATACATGGTATAATTCTGCTTTCAAAACTGACAACTACAGTGTTTCTCTCATGAATTATGAATATTTTATTGTGCCTAAATTGAAACCTGTTAAGATTCCAGATCCAGATCATCCTTATGAAACTGAAACTTGAGATTCAGTGTACCTAATTCCTATTCCGAAGGCAGAATATATAACAAATCTTAAATATTTTAGAAAAGAAAACAGTATCATAATTTAATACAGTTTTTTTCATTCTTAAAACTTTTGTTCATTTTCTTGGTGCACTCTGTACTTTCTGCTTGTTAATTTTGATTACATGTTACAGATGTGCAATCATTAGAGAAAAGTTTTCCTTAAATATTTGGAGGAAATATAAAATCACATTCCCTTTATATTTTAACCCATTTTGTATTTTTTAAAGAGTATTTCCATTGAACCCCCTGGTATTTTCTCTACCTAAAACATGGTGTTGTACTCTGCAATAAAGTATCCGATTAATCACTTAGTTTTAATCAATAAGCATTTAAAATCAGGCACACAGAAAAAAGAGAATTTGGGGCCCAATATCCATGAACCAAAATTACATGGAGGTTTACAAAGGAGTAAAAATTTCGGCTCCTCGTTAGTATAAAA
>NW_007127941.1:0-832 GCF_000164805.1 Carlito syrichta
TCTGTAAAAAAGCATAATATCTAGGATCTACAAGAAACTCAAACACTAGGAAAAATTAAACAAACATTCCCTTGAAAAGTGTGCAAAATACGTGATTAGACACTTTTCATGAGAAGAGATACGGGCAGCCAGCAGACACATGAAAATTGCTCAGCCTCACTCATCATCAAAGAAATGCAAATGAGACCACTTTGACATATCACCTGTAAGACTGGCAATCATTAATAAAACAAATAATAACAGAGGCGGGTAGGGAGTTGGGAAAACATAAATACTTCTACACAGCATGTGGACTGAAAAGCAGAGCAACACCTTTGGAAAATAGTGTGGAGTTTTCTAAAGGGACAAGATATTGACCTACCATGTGAGTCAGTAATTCCCCTGTAGAGAATATATGTGGAGGAACTCAAATCATTTTAAGGAAAAGATAGCTACACAAGTATGTTTTTTTCAGGTCTAATCAAAATTGCAACAAGCACGTTACCAAGTCTGTTACCCATCAATCTGGAATGGATAAAATAAATGTGGCATACACACAGTGGAATATTATGCAGCCATAAAAAAGGACAGATATAAGAATTTTGCAGAACATTTGATGGATATGAGGTAAGTCCTTTTCATTGATTTATCACAGAAACAAAAAACAGAGTTCCATATGTTTTCACTCATGATCTATACTTGATCATTTATAGTGCTGTAAGTAAGTGATTGGTAGACGTGGAAGACTCTTTAGGAGGAAGGGGGAGGGGTGAGATTGGCAGTGGAGGGATACTGTTAACGAAGCGAGGGGAAGACCTCATCAACCAGGGAACCTGCATAGTCAATGTTTGTA
>NW_007127942.1:0-830 GCF_000164805.1 Carlito syrichta
TGCTATCAAAGTGAGGGGCATACCTCATTAACAAGGGAACCTCAATTTTTGTATATATAACTCTAAATTATACCCCATATTTTTAAAAAAATTAAACTAAATAATTAAATAAATGAAAGCTGTTAAACATGCAACTGACTTTATTTGTTTATTATATAAATATATTTTACTTTAAAAATTGTTACAATTGAGGGTTTTGCCTAGAAATGTTCATTATGCAGGAATTGATTTTTTCAGAATTGTGTAATACTCCAATGATAACTCCTTTTCCTTTTAATACGTTGGAATACATAGTATAATTCTGCCTTTAAAATTGACAACTACAGTTTTTCTCAAATAAATTCTGAATGTTTTATTCCGCCTAAATTGAAACTTGTTGATATTCCAAATCTATATCATTCTTAGCAAACTGAACCTTGAGATTCAGTGTACCTAAGTGCTATTCAGAAGGCAGAATGCATAACAAATTTAAAAATTTTAGAAAATAAAACAGCATCGTAATTTAATACAGCTTTTTCTATTCTTAAAATTTGTGTTCATTTTCTTGGTGCACTCTGCATTTTCTGTTTGTTAATTTTGTTTATAGTTTACAGATGAGTAATCATTAGAGAAAAGTTTCCCTTATATAGTTGAAGGAAATATAAAATCACCTTCCCTGTATATTTTAACACAATTTATATTTTTAAAAGTGTATTTCCATTGAATCCCCTAGTATTTTCTCTACCTAAGACATAATGCTGTACTCTGCAACAAAGTATCCGATTAATCTGATATTTTAATCTCCAAGCATTTACAATGAGGCACACATTAAAAAACAGAATTGAGGCCCA
>NW_007127943.1:0-769 GCF_000164805.1 Carlito syrichta
CCCTCCCAGTTTTGGGAGTTTCTTGGTGGTCTCAATAAACACAGCTTTAAAAAAAAATAAAGACTACCACGTGTAGAGTATTCTGGAATGGTTACTTATCCCTGGAGAAATTTTTGGATAGGTGTAAACACATGGTTCTGTTCACTTCTTGGGAATGAAATCCACCATGTCTACTGCATTTGTCAGAGCACTGTACACAAGTGCTTGAAGCCTAAGGATTGCTCAGTAGTCAAGGTCACTCCCATTAATGTCAAGTCTCTGAGGCTGATGTCATAAATGACAATTTGACATGCTTGTTTCCCTGACTTCACTTACCTCTTTTAATGTAAAAATAAGCCTTTTAGTCAATCTACAGTTTCAATGAAATAACCATTAAGTTAACATCATTCTTCTCAGACATGGAAATTGCAATAAAGTATTCATATGAAACCATAAACAATCATGAAGAGCCAAAAGCATCTTATCAAAAGAAACAAAGTAGGAGCTATAGCAGTTCCAGACTTGAAACTTTACTATATGTTTAGTAATCAACACAGCCTGGTATTGGTAGAAGAATAGGTCAATAGGTCAATGGATCCAGACAGAGAATGAAATCCTCAAACTTTAAACCAACTCATCTTTGAAAAAATCTCCAAGATCCACTGGTTAATGGAGAACATATTCAGTAAACGGTGCTTGGAAAAGGCTGACAACATGCACAAGATTGAAACAGGACCCTTATCTATCACCATACACCTTAACTCTAAATGGATCAAAGACGTAAACATAA
>NW_007127944.1:0-860 GCF_000164805.1 Carlito syrichta
CTGACAACTACAGTGTTTCTCACATAAATTATCAATATTTTATTCTACCTAAATTGAAACTTGTTGAGATTCCAGATCTATATCATTCTTAGAAAACTGAACCTTGACATTCAGTGTACCTAGGTGCTATTCAAAAGACAGAAAGAATAATACATCGTTAAAATTTTAGAAAATAAAACAGTATAATAATTTAATACAGCTTTTTCATTCTTAAAATTTTTGTCCATTTTCTTTTTGCTCTCTGTATTTTCTGCTTGTTAATTTTGATGAAATATTACAGATGGGCATTCGTTAGAGAAATATTTCCCTTATATATTTGAAGGAAATATAAAATCACATTCCCTTTATATTTTAACAAAATTTATATTTTAAAAGTGTATTTCCATTGAATCTCCTAGTACTTTCTCTACCCAAGACATAATGATGTACTCTACAATCCGATTAATCTGATACTTTAATCACAAAGCATTTAAAATGAGGCACACAGAAAAAATAGAATTTGTGGTCCAATATATATAAAACCAAAATAATATAGAGATTTACAAAATAGTAAGTATGTGGGCTCTGCATTAGTATAAAACTTTAGAATATTGAATATTATGTAAAACTGATTATGATCTTAGGAAAAGCAATGTTCATATCCTGTAGGAAAAACTGCTCAAATGTTGTTACACAATACAAAAGACACCCAAAAGTTTCTAAAGTAAGGAAAGTGCTGAAGTATTGTTTGGTTGTGCTATAACCAAGCTCCAATGGGACTCTGTGATCATAAAAATAAAAGACTACATCCTGGGCAACCCCCTCCGGTCCCTTCCCAGTTTGGCAGTTTCTCGGTCCTCTCAATAAAGACTGCTAAAAAA
>NW_007127945.1:0-870 GCF_000164805.1 Carlito syrichta
GGAGATTTACAAAGTAGTAAGTATGTGGGCTCTGAATTAGTATAAAACTTTAGAATATTGAATATTATGTAAAACTGATTATGATCTTAGGAAAATCAATGTTCATATCCTGTAGGAAAAACTGCTCAATTGTTGTTACACAATACAAAAGAAACCCAAAAGTTTCTAAAGTAAGGAAAGTGCTAAAGTATTGTTTGGTTGTGCTATAACCAAGCTCCAACGGGACTCTGTGATCATAAAAATAAAAGACTACATCCTGGGCAACCCCCTCCGGTCCCTTCCCAGTTTGGCAGTTTCTCGGTCCTCTCAATAAAGACTGCTTAAAAAAAAAAGACGACCTCGTTTATACGATTCTTGAATGGTCACTTATCCCTGGAGAAATTTTTGGATGTGTTCACCATGGAAACGCATCATTATCTTCACTTCTTGGTAATGAAATCCACCATGTCTACCATATTTGACAGAGCACTGTACACAAGTGCTGGAAGCCTAATAATTTTTCAGTCGTCAAGGTTCCTCCCATTATGATGAGAAAGTTCTGAGGCTGAAGTCATAAACGACAATTTTATATGCTTGATTCCCTGGCATTACTTACATCTTATGCTGTAAAAATTAGCCTTTTAGTCAGTCTACAGATTCAATGAGATAACCATTATGTTAGCATCATTCTTCTCAGACCTGGAAGTTACAATAAAGAATTCATACGAAACCATAAAGAATCCTAAATAGCCAAAGAAACTTATCAAAAGAAACAAAGCAGGAGCTATTGCAATTACAGACTCCAAACTTTACTATATGTTTACAGTAATGAACACAGTCTGGTATTGGTACAAGTATAGGTCCATAAGCCAATGGATCAGGACAGAGAAT
>NW_007127946.1:0-869 GCF_000164805.1 Carlito syrichta
CACCGGAGCCCAGCAGGACGAGGTTGTAGTGGCCGGGAGCAGCTGATGCACTCCAGTCAGGGCTAAAGAGTGAGGCACCAACTCAAAAAAAAAAAGGAATTCATATGAAACCATAAACAATCAACAAGAGCCAAAAGAATCTTATGAAAGAAGCAAAGCAGGAGTTATCACTGTTCTAGACTTTAAACTTTACTATATGTTTACTGTAATCAACACAGTCTGGTATTGGTACAAGAATAGGTCCGTAGGACAATGGATCAGGACAGAGAATGAAATCCTCAATTTCTCAGCCATATCATCTTTGCAAAAACCTCGAAGACCCACTGGTTAATGGAGAACATACTCAGTAAATGGTTCAGGGAAAAGGCTGACAACATGCACCAGATTGAAACAAGGCCCCTATCTAACACCATATACATTAACTCTAAATTGATCAAGGACTTAAACGGAAAACACCAAACTATAATAATCTTAGAAATCGCAGGAGACACCATTAGGGAACCTGGAACCTGAATATAATTTCTCTTCCGAACACGAAATACTCAACACTTAAAAAGTAAGTTAGAAAAGTGGGATATCATAAAATTAATATACTTCTGCAAAACAAAAGAAACCACCAGAAGAGCAGGTATACAGCAAACAAAATGGGAAAAACGATTCTCCACCTATATGTCTGTAAACAGGCATAACATCTAAGATCTACAAGTAACTCAAACACTCAGAAAAATCAGACAAAACTTCGCTTTGAAAAGTGTGGAAAATACATGATTGGACACTTTTCATAAGAAGATATGAACAGCCAGAAGACACATGAAAGTTGCTCAGCCTCATTCATCATCAAGAAATTCAAATGAACCACTTTGAATTAC
>NW_007127947.1:0-763 GCF_000164805.1 Carlito syrichta
TCGTTTAACGGGGAAGGGTAATCATAGCAGTGGAGGGATAATGCTAAGGAAACGAGGAGCATACCTCATCAAACAGGGACCCTGCATAATCAGTGATTGTATATCTAACTGTGAATTGTACTCCAAATTTTTTTTTAAAAATTAAAATAAATAAATAAACAAATCTAAGCTGTAAAACATGCAGCTGACTTATTTGTTTATTATATCTCTTATTCTTTTTCACTTTAAAAATGGTTACAATTCAGGGTTGGGTCTAGAAATGTTCATTATGCAGTTATTGATTTTTTAAGAAGTGTATAATACTTCAATGATAACTCTATTTTCAATTTATACGTTAGAATACATGGTATAACTCTGCATTCAAAATTGACAACTACAGTGTTTCTCACAGAAATTTTGAATGTTTTATTATGTCTAAGTTGTAACTTTTTGAGATACCAGATCTATATCGCTCCTAGGTATCTGAAACTTGAGATTCAGTGTACCTAAGCGCTATTCAGAAGGCAGAATGCATAATAACTCTTAAAAATTTTAGAAAATAAAACAGTATCGCAATTTAATACAGCTTTTTACATTCTTGTAATTTGTGGACATTTTCTAGGTGGACTATGTATTTTCTGCTTGTTAATTTTGATTAAATGTTACTGATGTGCAATCCTTAGGGAAAAGTTTCCCTTTTATATTTGAGGGAAATATAAAATCATAGTCCCTTCATATTTTACCTATTCATATTTTCAAGAGGATTTCCATTGAATCCCCTAGT
>NW_007127948.1:0-997 GCF_000164805.1 Carlito syrichta
CGACATTCTTATTTCCCTGAATTTACTTACCTCTTTTAATGTAAAAATTAGCCTTTTAGTCAATCTACAGATTCAATGAAATAACCATTAAGTTAACATCATTCTTCTCAGAACTGGAAATTCAAAAAAAAATTCATATGAAACCATAAACACTCATGAAAAAAAAGAATCTTATCTAAAGAAACAAAGCAGGAGCTATTGCAGTTGCACATTTCAAAGGTTACTACATATTTACTGTAATCAAAACATCCTGGTATTGGTACCAGAATAAGTCCATTGGCCAATGGATTAGGACAGAGAATGAAATCCTCAAATACTCAACCAACACATCTTTCAAAAAACCTCCAAGACTCACTAGGATAATGGAGAACATATCCAGTAAATGGTGCTGGGAAAAGGCTGACAACATGCCCAAGATTGAAACAGGACCCATATCTATCAACATACATATTAACTCTAAATGGATCAAAGACCTAAACGTAAAACACCAAATTATAATAATCCTAGAAAACGCAGGAGACACCATTACGAAAATTGGGAGCGGAAACTAATTTCTCTTCAGAGCCTTAAATACCATGCCTTAAGAAGTAAAATAGACAAATGGGATCTCATCAAATTAATATACTTCTGCAAAACAAAAGAAACCATTAGAAGGCAGGGATACAGCCAACAGAATGGGAAAAAACATTCTCTACCTATATATCTGTAAAAAGGCATAACATCAAGGATCTACAAGACTCTCAAAGACTCAGAAAAATCAGACAAACATTCCTTTTGAAAAGTGTGCAAAATACGTGATTGGATACTTTTCATAAGAAGAGATACGGGAAGGCAGCAGACACATGAAAATTGCTAAGCCTCACTCATCATCAAAGGAGATGCAAATGAAACCAATTTGAAATATCACATACCCCTGTAAGAGTGGACATCATAATAAAAAAAAAATAACAGATGCAGGTAAGATTTGGGAGAAATTAATGCTTCTACAGAGCAAGTG
>NW_007127949.1:0-854 GCF_000164805.1 Carlito syrichta
GGATTCTTGAATGGTCACTTATCCCTGGAGAAATTTTTGGCCGGGTGTCAACACATGGTTCTCTTCACTTCTTGGGAATGAAATCTACCATGTCTACCGCATTTGGCAGAGAACTGTACACAAGTGCTTGAAGCCTAAGGATGGTTCAGTAATAAAGGTCACTCCCATTATGATGTCAAAGTTCTGAGGCTGGTGTCATCATTGACAATTTCACATGCTTGTTTCCCTGAATTTACTTACCTCTTTAACGTAAAAATGAGCCTTTTCGTCAATCTACAGATTCAATGAAATAACGATTAAGTTAACATCATTCTTCTCAGACCTGGAGATTACAGTAAAGGATTCACATGGCCGGGCTCATTGGCTCAACCTGTAATCTCGCACCTTTGGGTGGGTGAGGTGAGTGGATTGCCTGAGCCAGCATGTTCGAGACCCACCTAGGCAGCAAGACCTCATCCCTACAATAAATCAAAAAATCAGCCGGGCGTGGTAGAGCATGCCTGTAATTCCGGATACTTGGAAGGCTGAGGCGGAAGGATCACTGGAGCCCAGCTGGTCGAGGCTGCAGTGGCTGGGAGCAGCCACTGCTCTACAGGTTTGGGGAGAGAGTGAGAATCCAACTAAAAAAATAATAATAATTCATATGAATCCATGAAAATCATGAATAGACTAAAGAATCTCATCAAAAGAAAAAAAGCAGGAGCTATCGCAGTTCCGGATTTCAAACTTTGCTATATATTTACAGTAATCAACACAGCCTGGTATTGGTACAAGAATAGATCCATAGGCCAATGGATCAGGACACAGAATGAAATCCTCAAATTCTCAACCAACTCATCTTTGAAAAGACCTCC
>NW_007127950.1:0-910 GCF_000164805.1 Carlito syrichta
CCATCATTAAGAAAACGAAAAAGAAGAGATGCAGATCAGGATTTAGGAAAAAATAAATGCTTCTAAACTGTATGTGGACTGAAAGGTAGAGCAACATCTTTGGAAAACAGTGTGGTGATTTGTAAAGGGACAAGATATTGACCTACCATGTGACACAGTAATTCCCTTGTGGAGAATATACCTGGAGGAATTCAAATCATTTTACCAAAAAGGTACCTGCGCCAGTATGTTTTTTGCAGCTCTAATCACAATTGCAAAAAAATATTGTACCAACCATGTTGCCCCTCAAAGCTGGAATGGATAAAAATAACAGTGGTATGTACACAGTGGAATCTTATGCAGCCTTAAAAAGGACAGTTATAAGGATTTTGCAGAACGTTTGATGGATATGAGGTAGGTCATTTTCAGTAATTTATTAAGAAACAAAGAACAGAGTTCCATATGTGCTCACTCATGAACTGAACTTGATCACTTATAGTGCTGTAAGAAAGTGATTGGCAGCAGTGGAAAACTGTTTACAGGGAGGGGTGAGAATGGTAGTGGAGGGATACTGTTAAGGAAGGGAGGGTCCTACCTCATCAACCAGGGAAGCTGCAAAATCAATGTTTGTGTATCTAACCCTGAATTGTAGCCCACATTTTTTAAAAAATTGAAATAAATTATTCAATAAATAAATAAATGAAAGCTGTAAAACATGTAATTGACTTTATTTATTTATTATTATTTTTTACTATAAAAATGGTTCCAATTCATGGTTAAGACTAGAAATGTTCATTATGCCGTGATTGATTTTTTAAGAATTTTAAAATACTCCAATGATAACTCCTTTTCCTTTTAATACTTTGGAATTCATGGTATAATTCTGCATTCAATATTGGCAACTATAGTGTCTCTCATATAAATGCTGAAT
>NW_007127951.1:0-785 GCF_000164805.1 Carlito syrichta
TCAAATCATTTTACCAAAAAGGTACCTGCGCCAGTATGTTTTTTGCAGCTCTAGTCACAATTGCAAAAAAACATGGTACCAACCATGTTGCCCCTCAAAGCTGGAATGGATAAAAATAAAAGTGGTATGTACACAGTGGAATCTTATGCAGCCTTAAGAAAGGACAGTTATAAGGATTTTGCAGAACGTTTGATGGGTATGAGGTAGGTCATTTTCAGTAATTTATTACAGAAACAAAGAACAGAGTTCCATATGTGCTCACTCATGAACTGAATTTGATCACTTATAGTGCTGTAAGAAAGTGATTGGCAGTAGTGGAAAACTGTTTACAGGGAGGGGTGAGAATGGTAGTGGAGGGATACTGTTAAGGAAGGGAGGGGCCTACCTCATCAACCAGGGAAGCTGCAAAATCAATGTTTGTGTATCTAACCCTGAATTGTAACCCACATTTTTAAAAAAATTGAAATAAATTATTAAATAAATAAATAAATGAAAGCTGTAAAACATGTAATTGACTTTATTTATTTATTATTATTTTTTACTATAAAAATGGTTACAATTCATGGTTAAGACTAGAAATGTTCATTATGACGTGATTGATTTTTTAAGAATTTTAAAGTACTCCAATGATAACTCCTTTTCCTTTTAATACTTTGGAATTCATGGTATAATTCTACATTCAATATTGGCAACTACAGTGTCTCTCATATAAATGCTGAATGTTTATGACTGCGTATATTGAAACTTATTGAGATTCCAGATCTATATCCTCCTTAGAAAAGTGA
>NW_007127952.1:0-805 GCF_000164805.1 Carlito syrichta
TTATGATCTAGCAAAAGCAAAGTTCAAATCCTTTAGGAAAAAGGGTTCAAAGGCTGTTACACAATACTAAAACACCCAAAAGACTCTAAACTAGAGAAAGTGCTAAAATATTATTTGGTTGTGTTCTAACCAATCTCCAACAGGACTCCATGACCATAATAATAATAGACTACCTCTTGGGCAACTCCCTCAGGTCCCCACCCAGTATGTGAGTCTCTCGGTCCTCTCAATAAAGACTGCTTTAAAAAAAAAGAAAAGACAACCTCGTTTAGAGGATTCATAAATGTTCACTTATCCCTGGAGATATTTTTGGATAGGTGTCAACACATGGTTCTCTTTACTTCTTGGAAATGAAATCCACCATGTCTACTCCATTTGGCAGAGCACTGTACACAAGTGCTTGAAGCCTAAGGATTGTTCAGTATTCAAGGATACTCCCATTATGATGTCAAAGTTCTGAGGCTGATATCATCAAGGACAAATTGACATGCTTGTTTCTCTGATTTTACTTACATCTTTTAATGTAAAAATGAGCCTTTTCGTCAATCTATAGATTCAATGAAATAACCATTAAGTTAACATCACTCTTCTCAGACCTGGAGATTACAGTAAAGGATCCACATGGCCCAGCTAGGTGACTCAGTCAGGAGAGGTGAGTGGATAGCCTGAGCCGGCGAGTTCGAGACCCACCAAGGCAGCACGACCTCATCTCTACAATAAATGAAAAAACCAGCCGGGCGTGGTAGAGCATGCCTGTAATTCCAGATAATTGGAAGCTGAGCCGGAAGGATCGCCAAAGCCCAGC
>NW_007127953.1:0-773 GCF_000164805.1 Carlito syrichta
CTCTTGGGCAACTCTCTCAGGTGCCCACCCAGTATGGGAGTCTCTCTGTCCTCTCAATAAATACTGCTTTTAAAAAAAGAAAAAGACAACCTCATTTAGAGGATTCTTAAATGGTCACTTATGCCTGGAGAAATTTTTGGATAGGTGTCAACACATTGTTCTCTTTACTTCTTGCAAATGAAATCCACCATGTCTACTCCATTTGGCAGAGCACTGTACACAAGTGCTTGAAGCCTAAGGATTGTTCAGTATTCAAGGATACTCCCATTATGATGTCAAAGTTCTGAGGCTGATATCATCAAGGACAAATTGACATGCTTGTTTCTCTGATTTTACTTACATCTTTTAATGTAAAAATGAGCCTTTTCGTCAATCTATAGATTCAATGAAATAACCATTAAGTTAACATCACTCTTCTCAGACCTGGAGATTACAGTAAAGGATCCACATGGCCCAGCTAGGTGACTCAGTCAGGAGAGGTGAGTGGATAGCCTGAGCCGGCGAGTTCGAGACCCACCAAGGCAGCACGACCTCATCTCTACAATAAATGAAAAAACCAGCCGGGCGTGGTAGAGCATGCCTGTAATTCCAGATAATTGGAAGGCTGAGGCGGAAGGATCGCCAAAGCCCAGCAGGTCGAGGCTGCGGTGGCCGGGAGTGGCCACTGCTCTCCAGTCTGGGCGACAGAGTGAGAATCCAACTGAAAAAAAATTAATAATAATTCATATGAAATCATAAACAATCATGAATAGCCAAAAGAATCTTATCGAAAG
>NW_007127954.1:0-5561 GCF_000164805.1 Carlito syrichta
AAGGAATACTTTTTTAAAAATATAACTTGGGCTAAAATATAAAGGGAATGTGATTTTATATTTCCTTAAATTATATAAGGGAAACTTTTCTCTAAGGATTGCACATCTGCAGCATTTAATCAAACTTAACAAACTGAAAATACAGAGTGCACCATGAAAATGTACATAAAATTAAAGAATGGAAAAAGCTGTATTAAATTACGATACTGTTTTTTTTAAATTTTTAAAATGTATTATGCATTCTGCCTTCTAAATAGCACTTACGTACAGTGAATCTCAAGGCTCAGTTTTCTAAGAATGGTATAGATCTGAAACTCAACAAGTTTCAATTTAGGCAGAATAAAACATTCAGATTTTATGTGAGAAACACTGTAGTTGTCAATTTTGAAGTCAGAATTATCCCATGTATTCCCACGTATTAAAGGGAAAAGGAGCTATCATTGCAGTATTATACAATTCTTGAAAAACCAATCCCTGCATAATGAGCATTTCTAGAACCAACCCTGAATTGTAACCATTTTTAAAGTAAAAAAATAATAAAAAATGAGATAAATAAATTCATTTGCATGTTTACAGCTTTCATTTATTCATTTATGTAATTATTTTAATTTTTAAAAATGTGGGATAAAATTCAAAGTTATGATAGCAAACATTGATTATGCAGGGTCCTTGGTTGATGAGGTATGCCCCTCCCTTCCTTAGCAGTATCCCCCCATTGCCAATCTCACTCCTCTCTCTAAAAAATTTTCCACTACTGCCAATCACATTCTGTTTGCAGTATTTCAGCTCATGAGTGAGAACATAGGGAACTCTGTTCTTTGTTTCTGTGATAAATCAGTGAAAATGACTTACCTCATATCCATCAAACATTCTGCAAAATCCTTCTATCTGTCCTTTTTTAAGACTGCATAAATTACCTGCGTGTATATACCACATTTATATTATCCATTCCAGCTTTGATGCACAACATGCTTGGTACCATGTTTTCTGTTTTTTTTTTCAATTGTGATTAGACATGTAAAAAACACACTGGTGCTGGTATCTTTTTGGTAAAATGATTTGGGTTCCTCCAAGTATATTCTCTACAGAGGAAATACTGAGTCACATGGTAGATCAATATGTTGTCCCTTTACAAAGCATAACACTTTTCCAAAGATGTTGCTCTACTTTTCAGTCCACATGCAGTGTAGAAGCATTTATTTCTTCCCACATCCTGACCTGCATCTTTTATTGTTTGTTTTATTACTGATTGCCAGTCTTACAGGGGGTATGTGGTATTTCAAAATGGTTTCATTGACATTTCTTTAAGGATGAGTGAGGCTGAGCAATTTTCATGTGTCTACTGGCTTCCCCTATCTCTTTTTATGAAAAGTGTCCAATCACGTATTTTGCACACTTTACTTTTTGTGTGTGTTTGTGTGTGTTGGAGTCTCAATCTGCCGCCAAGACTGGAATGCAGTGGCTGCTCCCGGCCACTGCAGCCTCGACCTGTTGGGCTCCGGTGATCCTTCCGCCTCAGCTTTCCAAGTAGCCGGAAGTACAGGAAAGCACTACCATGCCCGGCTGATTTTTTTTATTATTATTTATTGTAGAGATGAGGTCTCGCTGCCCAGTCGGGTCTTGAGCCCGCGGGCTCAGGCAATCCACTCACTTCATCCTCCCAAAGGTGCGGGATTACAGGCTGAGCCACCGAGACCGGCCATGCACTCTTTTCAAAAGGAAGGTTTGTGTGATTTATCTTAGTGTTTTAGTTTTTTGTAGATCCTAGATGTTATGCCTTTTTACAGATACATAGGTGGATAATCGTTTTTCCCATTCTCTTGGTGGTATCCCTGCTCTGCTGATGGTTTCTTTTGTTTTGCAGAACTATATTAATTTGATGAGATGCCAGTAGTCTAACTTACTTCTTAAAGCATGTGTATTTAGGGCTCTGAAGAGGAATTAGTTTCCGGTTCCAGTTTCTCTAAAGGTGTCTCCTGCGTTTTCTAAGATTATTATAAATTTGGTGTTTTAAGTTTAGGTCTTTGATCAATTTAGAGTTAATATGTATGGTTATAGATAGGGGTCCTGTTTCAATATTGTGCATTTTGTCAGCGATTTCCCAGCACCATTTACTTTGTATGTTCTCCATCCCCCAGTGGGTCTTGGAGGTTTTTTGAAAGATGAGTGGATTGAGAATTTGAGGTTTTCATTCTCTGTCCTGATTCATTGTCCTATGGACCTATTCTTGTTTCAATACCAGGCTGTGTTGATTACTGTAAACATATAGTAAATTTTGAAGACTAGAAATTAAAATAGCTCCTGTTTTGTTTCTTTTGATAATATTCTTTTGGCTATTCCTTATTGTTTATGGTTTCATATGAATTCTTCACTGTAATTTCCAAGTCTTAGAAGAATGATGTTAAATTAATGACTATTTCATTGTATCTGTAGATTGACTAAAAGGCTAATTTTTACTTTAAAAGAGGTAAGTAAAGTCAGGGAAGCAAGCAAGTTATATTGTCATTTATGAAATCAGCCTCAGAACTTTGACATCATAATGGGAGGGACCTTGACTACCGAGCAATCCTTAGACATCAAACACTTGTGTACATTGCTCTGCCAAATGTGGTAGACATGGTGGATTTCATTCCCAAGTAGAGAAGAGTACCAGGTGTTCACACCTATCTGAAAATTTCTCCGTAGATAAATGACAATTAAAGAATCATCAAACGAATTAGTCTTTTTTTTTTTTTAAGCAGTCTTCATTGAGGGGAACTGAGAAATTTCAAAAGAGGGAGGGGACCTGATGGAGTTGCCCACAAGGTAGTATTTTGTTATTATGGTCAGGGAGTCCTGCTGGAGCTTGGTTATAGAAGAACCAAATTATATTTTAGCACTTTCTTTAGCTTAGAAACTTTTGGATGCTTTTAGTATTATGTAACAGCCATTGATCAGTTTTTCCTACAGGATTTGTACATTGCTTTTGCTAAGATCATAATCAATTTTTCAGAATTTTCAATTATCTAAATTTTTATACTAATTCAGTGACCAAATACATACTACTTTGTAAATCTTCATGTTATTTTGATTTTTATATATATGAGGCACCAAATTCTCTGTTTTCTGTGTTCCTCATTTTCAATGATTGGTGTTTAACAGTATCAGATTAATGGAATAATTTGCTGCAGAGTACAACAGTATGTCTTAGGTAGAGAAAACACTAGGGGATTCAATGAAAATACTTTTTTAAAAATATAAATTGGGTTAAAATGTAAAGGGAATGTGATTTTATACTTCCTTCAAATATATAAGGGATACTTTTCTCTAAGGATTGCACATCTGTAACATGTAATCAAAATTAACAAGCAGAAAATACAGAGTGCACCAAGAAAATGTACACAGATTTTAAGAATGAAAAAGTTGTATTAAATTATGATATCTTTTTTTTCTAAAATTTTAAAGATTTATTATGCATTCTGCCTTCTGAATACCACTTAGGTACACTGAATCTCAAAGTTCAGTTTTTTAAGAATGAAAATAGATCTGGAATCTCATCAAGTTTCAATTTATGCAGAATAAAACATTCAGAATTTATGTGAGAAACACTGCAGTTGTCAATTTTGAAGGCAGAATTATACCATGCATTCCAACGTATTAAAAGGAAAAGGAGTTATCATTGGAGTATTATACAATTCTGAAAAAATCCATCCCTGCATAATGAACATTTGTAGGTCCAACCCTGAATTGTAACCATATTTAAAGTAAGAAAAATATAAAAAATAGAATAAACAAAGCCAGGCTCAGTGGCTCAGCCTGTAATCCCGCACCTTTGGGAGTCTGAAGTGAGTGGATTGTCTGAGCCTGCGGGCTCAAGACCCGCCTGGGCAGCGAGACCTCATCTCTACAATAAATCAAAAAAATCAGCCGGACGTGGGAGCGCATGCCTGTAATTCTGGCTACTCGGAAAACTGAGGCCTAAGGATCGCCAGAGCCCAGCAGGTCGAGGCTGTGGTGGCCCAGAGCAGCCACTGCACTCCAGTCTGGGCAACAGAGTGAGACTCCAAGTCAAAAAAATATAGAATAAACTAATAAAGTTAGTTGCATGTTTTACAGCTTTCATTTATTTATTTATATATTTTAATTTTTAAAAAATGTGGGGTACAATTCAGAATTAGATACACAAACATTATTTGTGCAGAGTCCCTGGTTGATGAGGTATGCCCCTCCCTTCCTTAGCAGTACCACTCCACTGCCAATCTCAACCCTTCCCGTAAACAGTTTTCCACTACTGCCAATCATTTCCTTACAGCACTAAAATTGATCAAGTTCAGCTCATGAGTGTGAACATATGGAAACTCTGTTCTTTTTTTATGTGATAAATCACTGAAAATGACCTACATCATATCCATCAAACGTTCTGCAAAATCATTCTGTCTGTCCTGTTTTATGGCAGCATAATATTGCACTGCTTATATACCACAATTATTTTAACCATTCCTGTTTGATGGGCAACTTGGTTTTTACCATGTTTTTTTGCAATTGTGATTAGAGCTGTAAAAAACATACTGCTGCAGATATGTTTTTGGTAAAAATGATTTCAGTTCCTCCAGGTATATTCTCTACAGGGGAATTAATGAGTCACATGGTAGGTCAAAATCTTGTCCATTTACAAATCACCACACAGTTTTCCAAAGATGTTGCTCTACTCTACAGTCTACGTGCAGTGTAGAAGCATTTATTTCTTCCCAAATCCTGACCTGCATCTGTTATTGTTTGTTTTATTAATGATGGCCAGTATTACAGGGGGTACGTGATATTTCAAAGTCGTTTCATTTGCATTTCTTTGAGGATTAGTGAGGCTGAGCAATTTTCATGTGCCTCTATGCTGCCCTAATCTCTTCTTATGAAAATTGTCAAATCTCGTATTTTATACACTTTTCCAAGGAAATGTTTGTCTGATTTTTCTGAATGTTTGAGTTTCTTGTAGATCCTAGATGTTATGACTTTTTGCAGATATATAGGTAGAGAATCGTTTTTCCCATTCTGTTGGCTGTATCCTTCCTCTTCTGATGGTTTCTTTTGTTTTGCAGAAGTATATCAATTTGATGAGATCCCACTTGTCTATCTTACTTCTTAAGGTATAGGTATTTAGAGTTCTGAAGAGAAATTAGTTTCCGGATCCAGTTTCCTAAATGGTGTCTCTTACGTTTTCTAAGATTATTATAATACGGTGTTTTACGTTTAGGTCTTTGATCCATTTGGAGTTACTGTGTATGATGATAGACCACGGTCCTGTTTCCATCATCTGCATGTTGTCAGCCTTTTCTCAGCATCACTTACTGAATATGTTCTCCATTACCCAGTGTGTCTTGGAAGTTTTTTCAAAGATGAGCTGGTTTAGAATTTGAGGATTTAATTCCCTGTCCTGATCCATTGGCCTATGGACCTATTCTTGTAAGAATACCAGGCTGTGTTGATTATTGTAAACATATAGTAAAGTTTGAAGTCTGGAACTGCAATAGCTCCTGCTTTGTTTCTTTTGATAAGATCCTTTTGGCTATTCATGATTCTTTATGGTG
>NW_007127955.1:0-904 GCF_000164805.1 Carlito syrichta
GAGGTCGATTTAAATTCTGGTCCAATTGAATCTAGCTTGATCCTCATACTCGGTTTTCCATAGCAAATAAGGACCTCCGGACAAACAGCTTTGGGTTAATTGCTGCCAGTCTGCGAGAGTCATTCATCTTGAGGCAAATTGATCTAAATGAGTAATTTTATAAGTTGCAAGAGGACCATACTGTGAGCTTGCCTCCATAACTCTATTACCAATTTATACAGCAAGGCTTCCAGTGAGCTTGATCCACTCCATCAGCACTGGGATAAAACTGTATTTGGAAACAAGCTGTGAATCTAAATTCTCCTTCTTTTTCTGCTTCAGCTTGTACTGCGTGCATACCGAGAGGAAAGACAGGAGCCGCTGGGGCATTACCGGTATTATTAGGCAAATTTTTCGACTTTAGGACTTTAGCATTTAAAGGAGCAGTCTGTGGGAGCGAAGGCGGAGTATTGGCCTTAACAGCACTGATATGAAATCTATCAGCTTCTGCCTCAGGTTCAGCTTCATCCTGTGGAGGTCATTTATCATTGTCATTATAAACATGGGGAGCCACAGCTGCAGTGAAGAGAAAAGTTTCTTCATCATAGTCATCATTACCAGGCTTTTTGGAAGGACATTTCTCATAATCATGGTGTAGATTTAAAGCATTTTCAATTAACATTGTGATTGCACAAAATGTAGAAAACGAGCTAGATTAGAAGAAGTAGCTTTAGCTCCATGTTTAGACAAAGTATTCATTAAGGATACTGATGAATATTTTACGTTCCTAGATTTGCTCTGGCGCATGATTAGATCACGGTTCTGGCTTCACAAAAATTTACTTACCCATCCTCACTCTGCCTGTCTCTACAGAGGGGTCTGCAGCACCCTGGGTAAAATCCTAGCTGCCCTGAAACAAGAAAAA
>NW_007127956.1:0-10949 GCF_000164805.1 Carlito syrichta
TTATTATTGCTCGAGCTCTCTGCATTCCTATAAGAAAAGGAAAAGTGTAACTAACTTCAGGCTTTATTTCAGTACTCTCAATTTTTAAAGGAAAACCTTAGAAAGAGGTGCAGTAAGAGGTAACATTAACCTTAGCAGGGCAGTTTCTACTAATGTGCCTGATTTGTCCACACACATAACATGATTGCACTGAAACATTTTTCTGTTTACCTGCACCCTGCATACCTTGAACGATCTGTGAAAAGGTTTTTTCCTTCAATGATGTGGCCAAAGTCATCCCTTGCAAAATAGCTGATCTTACGTCCGTGCACTGGCATATATAATCAATAACCCATTCGGTTTTGCGTATGGGTCTAAGCAAAGCCTGACAAGTATTATTAGCATTTCCAAAAGCCAATTGTTTAATAAGAATTTCTGCTGCTTCTTCATTAGTAATTGTCCAATTAATAGCTGTAGTGAGTCTGGAAACAAAGTCCTCATAACTTTCCTTGGCCTTTTGTTTTACATCAGATAAAGAAGAAGTCTGAGCAGTGTCTTTCAGTAATTTTTTCCACGTGGTGACAGCAAAATGGCTTATCTGAAGCAAAACATCTTTGTGTAGAGAAATTTGATTAGCCATTTGGGTATACATACCAGTCCCGGAGAGCATATCATGAGAAATAATGAATGACCCAGGAGGTCGATTTAAATTCTGGTCCAATTGAATTCTAACTTGATCCTCATACTCGGTTTTCCATAGCAAATAAGGACCTCCGGACAAACAGCTTTGGGTTAATTGCTGCCAGTCTGCGAGAGTCATTCATCGTGAGGCAAATTGATCTAAATGAGTAATTTTATAAGTTGCAAGAGGACCATACTGTGAGCTTGCCTCCATAACTCTATTACCAATTTATACAGCAAGGCTTCCAGTGAGCTTGATCCACTCCATCAGCACTGGGATAAAACTGTATTTGGAAACAAGCTGTGAATCTAAATTCTCCTTCTTTTTCTGCTTCAGCTTGTACTGCGTGCATACCGAGAGGAAAGACAGGAGCCGCTGGGGCATTACCGGTATTATTAGGCAAATTTTTCGACTTTAGGACTTTAGCATTTAAAGGAGCAGTCTGTGGGAGCGAAGGCGGAGTATTGGCCTTAACAGCACTGATATGAAAATCTATCAGCTTCTGCCTCAGGTTCAGCTTCATCCTGTGGAGGTCATTTATCATTGTCATTATAAACATGGGGGAGCCACAGCTGCAGTGAAGAGAAAAGTTTCTTCATCATAGTCATCATTACCAGGCTTTTTGGAAGGACATTTCTCATAATCATGGTGTAGATTTAAAGCATTTTCAATTAACATTGTGATTGCACAAAATGTAGAAAACGAGCTAGATTAGAAGAAGAAGCTTTAGCTCCATGTTTAGACAAAGTATTCATTAAGATACTGATGAATATTTTACGTTCCTAGATTTGCTCTGGCGCATGATTAGATCACGGTTCTGGCTTCACAAAAACTTACTTACCCATCCTCACTCTGCCTGTCTCTACAGAGGGGTCTGCAGCACCCTGGGTAAAATCCTAGCTGCCCTGAAACAAGAAAAAGACTTACCTTTCCAGGGGCCCCACGTTGGGCACCATTTCAGGGGGACAAGCCCCTGCAGAGATTTAGAGCGTCCCTGGAAGGTGGAGCAGCGCCGGTGATTATTCTGGAGAAATAAAGAGAAAGAAAGAAAGGGAGAGAAAGAAAAAGACTGGACTCTGTGTAGTGCAAAAGCTGATTCTGTGGTAGGATAGATATTAAAAGAAAGAACGATGGAGAGATAGATATAAAGAGGAAGAAAGAGAAAGAAAAAAGTAGACAACTGTTCAGTGAAATGAGCAGAAGCCATTTATTGGTACCAACCGTGAGTCTTTTATCACAAATTTTCACATGTTAAGTCACAAGATTTTCACGTGAACACAAGGTCAGGTGGAAGAGGCATATCCCCCCACCCACCAGGTGCTTCCTTAAGCATGAGGAAGGACAATCCCAATCAAATTGCAGGACTTTCACGTGAACACAAAGCCAGGTGGATGAGGGTCGTCCCCCACCCACCAGGCATTTTCCCAAGCATGAGGAAGGACAATCCCAAAATTATCTCACTGTTCCTTATGCTTGTTTTATGTTCCTCAAAGGCAATACAACAATTCTAACATCCTAAAATCCTAATAATCAATAATTTCTAAAACTTATGCATACCCAACACCTAATGACTGACAAAAATCCTAATACCATTCTATTCTGTGCTAATTCTACCTACATTATGGAAACTCTTAATTACACCTCAAAGCAGTTCCTAAAGAATGTGGCCCAGTCCAAAGATCATGCTGGGCCATTTCTAGGAACAATTGATTACAATCTCTTAACAAAAAGGCTATTCTAAAATCCTATGTATCTATCTTAATTTCTATAAAAGTTTCTATTTCATAATCCTAATATATAAGGCTGATCATCAGCAATAAAACTTCTAAAATAAACCCAAATACAAACTGTAATTGTACTAAAGCCAAAACCGCAATTAGTAGAAATTGGGACCAATGAAATTTCTATTGTTAGGTTTATTCTATAGAATCTCAAAGTATCATGTTTGATCATGCTTGAACTAACAAAATTCCCTGTCATAGAGTAACCTATTCTATAACACTTTCTATGAATAAAATAAATTCAGTTTCTATTATAGGTAGAAAACACGTACACTAATTGTAACTAAAGAACCGGTTTAAAAGAATGCAGCCCAGCCCAAAGTGGACGCAGGGCTCTTAGGAATGTGGCCAGTCCAAAGTTCATGCTGGGCCATTTCTGGTAAGTCTAGATAATCATGTATACCACCTAAAGCTGGAAACAGCTCTCTAAATGTATATACTAATTCTACAAATATATTTAAAACCTTAAAAAGAAGCTTGCGAGCCGGGCTTGGTGGCTCAGCCTGTAATCCCGCGCCTTTGGGAGGCTGAGGTGAGTGAATTGCCTGAGCCCGCGGGTTCGAGACCCGCCTGGGTAGCGAGACCTCATCTCTACAATAAATCAAAAAAATCAGCTGGGCGTGGTGGCGCATGCCTGTAATTCTGGCTACTCGGAAGGCTGAGGTGGAAGGATCGCCGGAGCCCAGCAGGCCGAGGCTGCGGTGGCCGGGAGCGGCCACTGCACTCCAGTTTGGGCGACAGAGTGAGACTCCAACTCAAAAAAAAAAAAAAAAAAAAAAAAAAAATTAAAAAAAAAAAAAAAAAAGAAGCTTGCATTATGTATAAGGCTCCCAAATGTGACCTGAGTTTGAACTGTGTTAAGTTTAAAGTTGAAGCCTCAGTCTGTGAGAAACAGGAACAATGTATCCCTAGAGTCAGCCATGCCTGTCATATTCTGAGAACTTCATGCTTAGATCATCAAAGTCCCTGGTAGTGGGTCATGCCAAACAACAAAGAAAGGAGGAGGGAACGGGCCTTCAGCTCCTGAACACAACCTGGTGGTATCAGGGTCCGCAGCCCACCTGGATCCCTCACGCTCAGGCAGGCCTCCACGGCCGGCTCCCAACATAAACATTTAGTAAAGTTTGAAGTCTGGAACTGTGATAACTCCTGCTTTGTTTCTTTTGATAAAATTCTTTTGGTTATTCACTATTGTTTATGGTTTCATATGAATTCTTTATTGTAATTTCCAGGTCTGATAGAGGACAATGCTAATGGCTGTTTCATAGAATCTGTATATTGACTAAAAGGCTAATTTTTACATTAAAAGAGGTAAGTAAAGTGACAGAAACAAGTATGTCAAATTGTCATTTATGACATCAACCTCAGAACTTTGACATCATAATGGGAGGGACCTTGACTACTGAGCAATCCTTAGCTTCAAGCACTTGTGTACAGTGCTCTGCCAAATGTGGTAGAAAAGGTAGATTTCATTCCCAAGAAGTGAAGAGAACCATATGTTCACACCTATCCAAAAATATCTCCAGGGATAAATGACCATTCAAGAATCCTCAAAACGAGGTAGTCTTTTTTTTTTTTTTTTGAGTTGGAGTGTCACTCTTTCACCCAGACTGTAGCAGTTTCTTTCGTTTAGAAACTTTTTGATGTTTTTAGTATCGTGTAACAGCCGTTGAGCAGTTTTTCCTACAGGATTTGAACATTGCTTTTGCTAAAATCCTAATCAGTTTTCCAGAATTTTCAATTATCTAAATTTTTATAGTAATGCAGATCACAAATACTTACTAATTTGTAATTCTCCATGTTATTTTGTTTCATATATATTTGGCCCCAAATTCTCTTTTTTCTGCATGCCTCATTTTAAATGCTTGGTGATTAAAAGTATCAGATTAATCGGATGCTTTCTTTCAGAGTACAGTATTATGTCTTCGGTAGAGAAAATAATAGGGGATTCAATTAAAATACTCTTTTAAAAGTAAAAATTGGGTTAACATATAAAGGGAATGTGATTTAAAATTTCCTTCAAATATATAAGGGAAACTTTTCTCTAAGGATTGCACATCTGTAACATTTAATCAAAATTAACAACTAGAAAATACAGAGTGCATCAAGAAAACGTACACAAATTTTCAGGGTGGAAAAAGCTGTATTAAATTACGGTACAGTATTATTTTCTAAAATATTTAAGATTTATTATGCATTCTGCCTTCTGAATAGCACTTAGGTAAACTAAATTTCAGTTTTCTAAGAATGATATAGATCTGGTATCTCAAATAATTTCAATTTAGGCAGAATAAGACATTCCGAATTTATGTGAAAAACATTGAAGTTGTCAATTTTGAAGGCAGAATTATGCCATATATTTCAATGTATTAAAAGGAAAAGGAGTTATCATGGGAGTATTATACAATTTTAAAAAATCCAATCTAGCGTACTGAACATTCTAGGCCCAACACTGAATTGTAACCATTTTTAAAGTAAAAAAAAATAGAATAAACAAATAAAGTCAGTTGCATGTTTTACAGCTTTCATTTAATTATTTAATTATTTATTTTAATTTTTTTTAAATGTGGGGTACAATTCAGAGTTAGATATACAAACATTGATTATGCAGGGTCCCTGGCTGATGAGGTATGCCCCTCCATTCCTTAGCAGAATACCTTCACTGCCAATCTAACCCCTCCCCCAAAACAGTTTGCCACTACTGCCAATCACTTTCTTACAACACTAGAAGTGATCAAGTTCAGCTCATGAGCGAGAACCCATGGAACTCCCTTCTTTGTTTCTGTGACAAACCATTGAAAATGACTTACCTCATATCCATCAAACATTCTGCAAAATCCTTATATTTGTCCATTTTTATGGCTGCATAATATTCCTCTGTGTATATACCACATTTATTTTATCCAGTCCAGCTTTGATTGGCAACATGGCTGGTACCATGTTTTATTGCAATTGTGATTATAAAACATACTGGTGCAGGTATCTTTTTGGTATAATGATTTGAGTTTCTCCAGGTATATTATCGACAGGGGATTACTGAGTCACATGGTAGGTCAAGATTTGGTTCCTTTACAAACCACCACACTGTTTTCCAAAGATGTTGCTCTACTTTTCAGTCCACATATAGTGTAGAAGCATTTATGTCTCCCAAATCCTGAAGTTCACCTGTTATTGTTTGTTTTATTAATGATGGCCAGTCTTGCAGGGTGTATGTGATATTTCAAAGTGATTTCATTTGCATTTCTTTGATGATGAGTGAGTCTGAGCAATTTTCATATGTATGCTGGTTGCCCATATCTCTTCTTATGAAATGTGTTCAATAACGTATTTTGCACACTTTTCAAAGGGAATGTTTGTCTGATATTTCTGAGTGTTTGAGTATCTTCTAGATCCTAGATGTTATGCCTCTTTACAGATATATAGGTGGAGAATCGTTTTTCCAATTCTGTTGGCTGTTTCCCTGCTTTTCTGACGGTTTCTTTTGTTTTGCAGAAGTATAATAATCTGATGAGATACCGTTGTCTAACTTGTTAAGTCATGGGTATTTAGGGCTCTGAAGAAGAATTAGTTTCCAGTTCCAGTTTCCCTATTGGTGTCTCCTGCGTTTTCTAAGAATATTATAATATGATGTTTTATGTTTAGGTCTTTGATGCATTTAGAGTTAATGTGTATGGTGATAGATTGGGGTCCTGTTTCAATCTTGTGCATGTTGTCAGCCTTCTCGCAGCAACATTTACTGAATATGTTCTCCATTACGCAGTGGGTCTTGGAAGTTTTTTCAAACATGAGTTGGTTTAGAATTTGAGGATTACATTCTCTGTCCTATTGGCCAATGGACCTATTCTCATACCAATACCAGACTGTGTTGATTACTGTAAACATTTAGAAATGTTTGAAGACCGGACCTGCAATAGCCCCTGCTTTGTTTCTTTTGATAAGACTCTTTTAGCTATTCATGATTTTTTATGGTTTCATATGAATTCTTTATTGCAATTTCCAGGTCTGAGAAGAATGATGTTACCTTAATGGTAATTTTATTGAATCTGTGTATTGACTAAAATGCTAATTTTTACATTAAAACAGGTAAGTAAAGTCAGGGAAATAAGCATGTCAAATTGTCATTGATGACAACAGCCTCAGAACTTTGAAATCATAATAGGAGTCACATTGACTACTGAGCAATCCTTAGGCTTGAAGGACTTGTGTACAGTGCTCTGGCAAATTCGGTAGACAGGGTGGAATTCATTCCCAAGAAGTGTGTTCACACCTATCCAAAAATTTCTCCAGGGAAAAGTGAAAATTCAAGAATCCTCTAAACGAGGTAGTCTTTTTCATTAAGCAGTCTTATTGAGAGGACCCAGAACCACCCAAACTGGGATGGGACCTGAGGGGGTTGTCCACGAGGTAGTCTTTATAATTATGGTCATGGAGGCCTATTGGAGCTTGGTTATAACACAACCAAATAATATTTTAGCACTTTCTTCAGTTTAGAAAACTTTGGATGTTTTTAGTATTGTGTAACAACATTTGAGCAGTTTTTACTACAGGATTTGAACATTGCTTTTGGTAAGATAATAATCAATTTTCCAGAATTTTCAATTATCTAAATTTTTATACTAATTTAGAGCCCAAATACTGACTACATTGCAATTTTCATGTTATTTTGGTTTATATATATTGGTTCCCAAAATCTCTTTTTTCTGTGTGCCTCATTTTAAAGGCTTAGTCATTAAATGTATCAGATTAATCAGATACTTTGTTGCAGAGTACAGCATTATGCCTTAGGTAGAGAAAATACTGGGGGATTCAAAGGAAATACTCTTTTAAAAGCATAAATTTGGTTAAAATATTAAGCGAATGTGATTTTATATTTCCTTCAAATATGTAAGACAAACTTTTCTCTAAAAATTGCACATCTGTAACATTTAATCAAAATTAACAAGCAGAAAATTCAGAGAGCTCCAAGAAATAGTACATAAATTTTAAGAATGAGGAAAGTAGTATTAAATTACGATACTGTTTTATTTTCTAATTTTTTAAAAGAGTTATTATGCATTCTGCCTTCTGAATAGCACTTAGGTACACTGAATCTCAAGGTTCAGTTTTCTAAGACTGATATAGATCTGGAATCTCAGCAAGTTTGAATTTAGGCAGAATAAATTATTCAGAATTTATGTGAGAAACAATGTAGTTGTCAATTTGGAAGGCAGAATTATACCATGTAATCCAACGTATTAAAAGGAAAAGGAGATAGCATTGGAGAATTATACAATTCTTAAAAAATCAATTCCAGCATAATGAACATTTCTAGGCTGAACCCTGAATTGCAACCATTTTTAAAATAAAAATAATAAAAAAGAATAAACAAATAAACTCAGCTACATGTTTTACAGCTTTCATTTATTTATTTAATTATTTATGTCTTTAATTTTTTTTAATGTAGAATACAATTCAGAGTTAGATATAGAAACATTGATTATGCAGGGTCCCTGGTTGATGAGGTATACCCCGCTCTTCCTTAGCAGTATCCCTGCACTGCCAATCTCACCCCTCCCACAAAAGAGTTTTCCACTACTGCCAATCACTTTCTTACAACAGTATAAGTGATCAGCTTCAGCTCATGAGTGAGAACGTATGGAACTCTGTTCTTTGTTTCTGTGATAAATCACTGAAATGACCTTCCTCATATCCTTCAAACGTTCTGCCAAATCCTTCCATCTGTTCTTTTTTATGGCTGCATAATATTCCACTGTGTATATACCACATTTATATTATCGTTTCCAGCTTTGATGGGCAACATAGTTGGTATCATCTTTTTGGCAATTGTGATTAGAGCTGCAAAAAACATACTGGGGCAGGTATCCTTTTGGTAAAATGATATAAATTCCTCCAGGTATATTCTCTACAGGGGAATTATTGAGTCACATGGTAGGTAAATATCTTTTTCCTTACAAACCACCTCATAGTTTTCCAAATATGTTGCTCTACTTTTCAGTCCACATGCAGTGTAGAAGCATTTATTACTTCCCAAATCCTGACCGGCATCAGTTATTTTTTGTTTTATTTTTTGTTTTATTTTGTCTTACAAGTGGTATGTAGTATTTCAAAATGGTTTCATTTGCAGTTCTTTTATGATGATTGTGGCTGAGCAATTTTCATGTGTCTGCTAGCTGCCCATATCTCTTCTTATGAAATGTGTCCAATCACGTAATTTGCACACTTTTCAAAGGGAATTTTTGTCTGATTTTTCTGAGTGTTTGTGTTTCTTGTAGATCCTTGATGTTATGCCTTTTTAACAGATATATATATGGAGAATCGCTTTTCTCATTCTGTTGGCTCTATCCCTGCTCTTCTGATGGTTTCTTTTGTTTTGCATAACTTTATTAATTTGATGAGATCCCACTTGTCTAACTTGATTCTTAAGGCAAGGGTATTTAGGGCTCTGAAGGGGAATTAGTTTCCTGTTCCTGTTTCCCTAATGGTGTCTCCTGCGTTTTCTAAGATCATTATAATTTGGTGTTTTACATTTAGGTCGTAGATCCATTTAGAATTAATGTGTGTAGTGATAGATAGCGGTCCTGTTTCAATCTTGTGCCTATTGTCAGCCTTTACCCAGCACCATTTACTGAATATGTTCTCCATTACCCAGTGGGTCTTGAAGGTTTTTTCAAAAATGCGTTGGTTGAGAATTTGAGGATTTCATTCTCTCTCCAGATCCATTGACCTATGGACTTATTCTTGTACCAGTAATAGGCTGTGTTGATTATTGTAAACTTATAGTAAAGTTTGAAGTCTGAAACTGCGAAAGCTCCTGTTTTGTTTCTTTTGATGAGATTCTTTTATCTATTCATAACTGTTTATGGTTTCACATGAATTCTTTCTCTTTTTTTTGAGTTGGATTCTCACTCTTTCACCCAAACTGGATATCAATAGCTACTCCTGGCCACTGCAACTTCGACCTGCTGGATTCAGCGATCCTTCCCCCTCAGCCTTCCAATTATCCGGAATTGTAGGCATACTCTACCATGCCTGGCTGATTTTTTGACTTATAGAGATGAGGCCTTGCTACCCAGGCAGTTATCAAACTCATGGGCTCAGGCACTCCACTCGCCTCAGCCTCCCAAATGATGGGGATTACAGGCTGAGCCACCGAGTCCGACCATATGAGTACTTTATTGTAATCTCCAGGTCTGAGAAGAATGATGTTAACTTAATGGTTATTTCATTGAATCTGTAGACTGACAAAAAGGCTCATTTTTACATTAAAAGAGGTAAGTAAAGTCAGGGAAACAAGCTTATCAAATTGTCATTGATGACTTCAGTCTCAGAACTTTGACATCATAATGGGAGGGACCTTGACTAGTGAGCAATCCTTAGGCTTCAAGCACTTGTGTACAGTGCCAAATCCGGTAGACATGGTGGATTTCATTCCCAAGGAATGAAGACAACCATGTGTTGACACCTATCCAAAAATTTCTCCAGGGATAAGTGATCGTTCAAGAGTCCTCTAAACGATGTAGTGTTTTTTTTTAAAGCACTCTTTGCTGAGAGGACCGAGAAACTCCCAAAGTGTGGGGAGGAACTGAGGGCGTTGCCCAAGAGGTAGTCTCTTATTTTTATGGTCATGGTGTCCTGTTGGAGCTTGGTAATAGCACAACGAAATAATATTTTAGCACTTTCTTTAGTTTAGAAACTTTTGGATGTTTTTAGTATTGTGTAACAGACATTGAGCCCTTTTTCCTACAACATTTGACCTTTGCTTTTGCTAGCATCATAATCAGTTTTCCAGAATTTTCAATTATTTAAATTTTTATACTAATGAAGTACCCAAATACTTACTTCTTTGTACATCTCCATGTTATTTTGATTTATATATATTGGGCCCCACATTCTCTTTTTTCTGTGTGCCTCATTGTAAATTCTTGGTGATTAAAAGTATCAGATTAATCGGATACTTTGTTGCATAGTAGAGCATTATGTCTTAGGTAGAGAAAATACTAGGGGATTCAATGGAAATACTCTTTTAAAAATATAAATTAGTTTCAAACATAAAGGGAACGTGATTTTACATTTCTTTCAAATATCTAAGGGAAACTTTTATCTAATGATTGCACATCTGTAACATTTAATCAGAACTAACAAGCAGAAAATACAGAGTGCACCAAGAAAATGTACATAAATTTAAAGAATGGAAAAAGCTGTATTAAATTACGATACTGTTTTCTAAAAATTTTTAGATTTTATATGCATTCTGCCTTCTGAATAGAACTTAGGTACACTGAATCTCCTGGTTCAGTTTTCTAAGAATGATATAGATCCAGAATCTCAACAAGTTTCAATTTAGGCAAATAAAACATTCTGAATTTATGTGAGAAACACTGTAGTTGTCAATTTTGAAGGCAGAATTATACCATGTTTTCCAACGTATTAAAAGGAAAAGGAGTTATCATTGGAGTTTTATACAATTCTTAAAAATAAATCCCTGCATAATGAACATTTCTCGGCCG
>NW_007127957.1:0-4868 GCF_000164805.1 Carlito syrichta
TGGTGTTTCAAAGTGATTTCATTTGAATTTCTTTGTTTATGAGTGAGACTGAGAAATTTTCATGTGTCTGCTGACTGCACGTATCTCTTCTTATGAAAAGTGTCGAATCACGGATTTTGCACACTTTTCAAAGGGAAGGTTTGCCTGATTTTTTTGAGTGTTTGAGTTTCCTGTAGATCCTAAATGTTATGCCTTTTTCAGATATATAGGTGAATAATTTTTTTCCCAATCTGTTGGCTTTATCCCTGCTCTTCTTTTGTTCTGCAGAAGTATATGAATTTGATGAGATCCCACTTCTCTAACTTACTCTTTAAGGCATGGGGATTTAGGGCCCTAAAGAGGAATTAGTTTTCGGTCCCAGTTTCCCTAATGATGTCTCCTGCGTTTTCTAAGATTATTATAATTTGATGTTTTACGTTTAGGCCTTTGATCCATTTAGAGTTAATGTGTATGGTGATAGATAGGTGTCCTGTTTCAATCTTGTGCATGTTGTTAGTCTTTTCCCAGGACCATTTAGTGAACATGTTCTTCATTATCAAGCGGGTCTTGGAGGTTTTTTCAAAGATGAGTTGGTTGAGAATTTGAGGATTTCATTCTCTGTCCTGATCTATTGTCCTATGGATCTCTTCTTCCAATACCAGGCTCTGTTGATTAAACTTATAGTAAAGTTTGATGTCTGGAACTGCGATAGCTCCTGCTTTGTTTCTTTTGATAAGAAACTTTTGGCTATTCATGATTGTTTATGGTTTTATACGAATTCTTTATTATAGTTTCCCAGTCTGAGAAGAATGATATTTACTTAATGGTTATTTCATTGAATTTGTAGATTGACTAAAAGGCTAATTTTTACATTGAAAGGGGTATGTAAAGTCAGGGAAATAAGCATGTCAAATTGTCATTGATGACATCAGCCTCAGAACTTTGACATCATAATGGGAGCTACTTTGACTACTGAGCAATCCTTAGGCTTCAAGCACTTGTGTACAGTGCTCGGCCAAATGTGGTAGACATGGTGGATATCATTCCCAAGAAATGAAGAGAATCATGTGTTCACACCTATCCAAAAATTTCTCCAGGGATAACTAACCATTCAATAATCCTCTATACCAGGTAATCTTTTTTTTAAAAGCTGTCTTTATTGAGAGGACTGAGAAGATATCAAACTGGAATGGGACCTGAGGGCGTTGCCCAAGAGGTAGTCTTTTATTATTATGGTCATAGAGTCCTGCTGGAGCTTGGTTATAGCACAACCAAATAATATTTTAGCACTTTCTTTAGTTTAGAAACTTTTGGATGTTTTTAGTATGGTGTAACATATTTTGAGCAGTTTTTCCTACAGGATTTGAACTTTCCTTTTGTTTAGATCATAATCAATTTTCCAGAGTTTTCAATTATCTAAATTTTTATACCAATGCAGAGCCCAATTACTTACTACTTTGTAAATCTCCGTGTTATTTTGATTTATATATATTTGGCCCCAAATTCTCTTTTTTTTGTGTGCCTCAATGTAAATTTTTGGTGATTAAAAGTATCAGATTAATTGGATAATTTGTTGCAGAGCACAGCATTATGTCTTAGGTAAAGAAAATACTAGGGGATTCAATGGAAATATTCTTTTAAATTTAAAAATTGTGCTAAAATATAAAGGAAACGTGATTTTATATTTTCTTCAAATATATAAGGGAAACTTTTCTCTAAGCATTGCACATCTGTAACATTTAATCAAAATTAACAGGCAGAAAATACAGAGTGCACCAAGAAACTAAATTATAAGAATGTAAAAATTGTATTAAATTATGAAACTGATTTATTTTCTTTTTTCTTTTTTTTTTTTTTTGAGTCGGAGTCTCACTCTGTAACCCAGACTGGAGTGCAGTGGCCGCTCCCAGCCACCACAGCCTCGACCTGCTGGCCTCCGGCGATCCTTCTGCCTCAGCCTTCCAAGTAGCCAGAATTACAGGCATGCACTACCATGCCCAGCTGATTTTTTTCTATTTGCTGTAGAGATGAGGTCTTGTTACCCAGGCGGGTCTCAAACCCGCGGGTTCAGGCATTCCACTCACCTCAGCCTCCCAAAGACGCGGGATTACAGACTGAGCCACCGAGCCCGGCTCTGATTTATTTTCTAAAATTTTTAAGATTTATTATGCATTCTGTCTTCTGAATAATACTTACACTGAAGCTCAAGGTACAGTTTTCTAAGAATGCTATAGCTCTGGAATCTCAACAAGTTTCAATTTAGGCAGAATAAAACATTCTGCATTTATGTGAGAAACACTGTATTTGTCAATTTTGAAGGCAGAATTATACCATGTATTCCAACGTATTAAAAGGAAAATTCCTTATTATTTGAGTTTTATACAATTCTTTAAAAAAATCAATCCCTGTATAATGGACATTTCTATGCACAATCTTGAATTGTAACCATTTTTAAAGTAAAAAAATATAAAAAATACAATAACCAAATGAAGTCAGTTGCCTGCTTAGAGCTTTCATTTATTTAATTATTTATCTTAATTTCAAAAAAAATGTGGGTACAATTCAGTTAGATATACAAACATTGATTATGCAGCGTCCCTGGTTGAAGAGTTATGCTCCTCCCTTCCTGAGCAGTATCCTTCCACTGCCAGTCTCACATGTATTTTGTAAAGTGTCCCCCTGAACCGTTTTCCACTACAGCCAATCATTTTCTTACAGCACTATAAGTGATCAAGTTCAGCTCATGCGTGAGAACATATGGAACTCTGTTCTTTGTTTCTGTGATAAATCACTGAAAATGACCTTCTTCATTTCCATCAAACGTTCTACGAAATCCTTCTATATGTCCTTTCTTATGTCCGCATCATACTCCACTGTGTATATACCACATTTAATTTATCCACTCCAGCTTTGATGGGCAACATGGTTGGTAGAATGTTTTATTGCAATTGTGATTAGAGATGCAAAAAACATACTGGTGCAGGTATCTTTTTGGTAAAATGATTTGAGTTCCACCAGGTATATTCTCGACAGGGGAATTACTGAGTCACAATGTTAGTCAATATCTTGTCCCTTTACAAGGCACCACACGGTTTTCCAAAGATGTTGCTCTACTTTTCAGTCCACATGCAGTGTAGAAACACTTATTTTTTCCCAAATTCTTACCTACATCTGTTATTGTTTGTTTTATTAATGATGGCCATTCTTACAGGGGTTATGTGGTATTTCAAAGTGGTTTCATTTGCATTTCTTTGATGATGAATGAGTCTGAGCAATTTTCATGTGTCTGCTCCTGCCGGTATCTCTTCTTATGTAAAGTGTCCAATCACGTATTTTGCACCCTTTTCAAAGGGAATGTTTGTCTGATTTTTCTGAGTGTTTGAGTTACATGTAGATCCTAGATGTTATGCCTTTTTACAGATATATAGGTGGAGAATAGTTTTTCCCATTTTCTAGGCTGTATCTCTGCTCTTCTGATGGTTTCTTTTGTTTTGCAGGAGTATATTAATTAGAAGAGATCCCACTTGTCTAACTTACTTTTTAAGTGTTGAGCATTTAGTGTTCTGAAGAGGAATTATATTCAGGTTCCAGTTTCAGTAGTGGTGTCTCCTGCGATTTCTAAGATTATTATAATTTGGTGTTTTACGTTTAGGTCTTTGATCCATTTAGAGTTAATATAGATGGTGACAGATAGGGATCCTGTTTCAATCTGGTGCATGTTGTCAGCCTTTTCCCCAAACCATTTCTGAATATGTTCTCCATTAACCAGTGGGGCTTCAAGGTTTTTGCAAAGATGAGTTGCTGAGAATTTGATGCTTTCATTCTCTATCTGATCCATGACCTATGGACATATTCTGTACCAATACAAGGCTGTGTTGGTTACTGTAAACATATAGTAAAGTTGAAAGTCTAGAACAGTGATAACTCCTGCTTTGTTTCTTTTGATAAGATTCTTTTGGCTATTCTTGATTGCTTATGGTTTCATATGAATTCTTTTTTCTTTTATTTAGAGTCTCAGTATTTCGCACTGACTGGAGTGCATTGCCCGCTCCCGGCCACCGCAGCTTCGAATTGCTGGGCTCCAATGATCCTTCCGCCTCAGCATTGCAAGTAGCCAGAATGACAGGCATGCGCTACCATGTCCGGCCGATTTTTTTATTTATTGTAGAGATGAGGTCTCGCTGCTCAGGCGGGTCTCGAACCCGCCGGCTCAGGCAATCCACTCACCTCAGCCTCCCAAAGGCACGGGATTAAAGGCTGTGTCACCGAGGCCGGCTCATATGAATTTTTTATTGTAATATCCAGGTCTGAGAAGAATGATGTTAACTTAATGGTTATTTCATCGAATCTGTAGATTAACAAACAGGCTAATTTTTACATTAAATAGGTAAGCAAAGTCAGGGAAACAAGCATGTCAAATTGTCATTAATGACATCAGCCTCAGAACTTTGACATCATAATGGGAGGGACCTTGACTACTGAGCAATCTTTAGGCTTCAAGGGCTTGTGTACAGTGCTCTGCCAAATGCGGTAGACATAGTGGATTTTATTTCCAAGAAGTGAATAAAACCATGTGTTCACATATATCAAAAAACTTCTCCAGGGACAAGTGACCATTCAAGAATCCACTAAACGAGGTAGTCTTTTTTTTTATAGCAGTATTTATTGAGAGGACAGAGGAACTCCCATACTGGCAGGGGACCTGAGTGTGTTGCCCACGAGCTAGTATTTTATTATTGGTGTCACCGATCCTGTTGGAGCTTGGTTATAGCAAAACCACATACTATTTTAGCACTTTCTTTAGTTTAGAAACTTTTGGATATTTTTAGTATTAGGTAACAGCCTTTTAGCTGTTTCTCTAAAAGGATTTGAACAACGTTTTAGCTAAG
>NW_007127958.1:0-4380 GCF_000164805.1 Carlito syrichta
CGCATTATAATTGTTCAAGTTCAGCTCATGAGTGAGAACATATGGAACTCTGTTCTTTGTTTCTGTGATAAATCACTAAAAATTACCTAACACATATCCACCAAACGTTCTGCAAAATACTTCCATCTGTCCTTTTTTATGGCTGCATCATATTCCACTGTGTATATACCACATTTATTTTATCCTTTACTGCGTGGATGGGCAATATTGTTGGTACCATGTTTTTTTGCAATTGTGATTAGAGCTGCACAAAACATACTGGTGCTGGTATCTTTTTGCTAAAAAGATTTGAGTTCCTCCAGGTATATTCTTAACAGGGGAATTACTGAGTTACATGGTAGGTCAATGTCTTGTCCCTTTACAAATCACCAAACTGTTTTCCAAAGATGTTGCTCAACTTTTCGGTCCACATGCAGAGCAGAATCATTTAATTCTTCCCAAATTCTTACCTGCATCTGTTATTGCTTGTTTTATTAATGATGGCCAGTCTTACAGAGCGTATGTGGTATTTCAAAATGGTTTCATTCGTTCTCCATTACACAGTGGGTCTTGGAGGTTTTTTACAATGTATATGTTGGTTGAGAATTTGAGGATTTCATTCTCTGTTCTTATCCACTGACCTGTGGACCTATTCTTTACCAATACCAGGCTGTGCTGATTACTGTAAACATAGAGTAAAATTTTTAGTCTGGAAATGCGATAGCTCTTGCTTTATTTCTTTTGATAAAATTCTTTTGGCTATCATGATGGTTTTGGTTTCATATGAATTTGTTATTGTAACTTCCAGGTCTGAGAAGAATCATGTTAACTTAATGGTTATTTCATTGAATCTGTAGATTGACTGAAAGGCTAATTTTTACATAAAAGGAGGTAAATAAAGTCAGGGCAACAAGCATGTCTAATTGTTATTTATGACATCAGTCTCAGAACTTTGACATCATAATGTGAGTGACCTTGACGACTGAGCAGTTCTTAGGCTTCAAGCACTTGTGTACTGTGCTCTGTCAAATACGGTAGACATGGTGGACTTCATTCCCAAGAAGTGAAGAGAACCATGTCATCACACCTATGCAAAAATGTCTCCAGGGATAAGTGACCTTTCAAGAATCCTCTAAATGAGGTAGTCACTTTTTTTTAAAGCAGTCTTTATTGAGAGGACTGAGAATCACCCAAACTGGGAGTGGACTTGAGGGGGTTGGCCAAGACGTTTTCTTTTATTATTATGGTCATAGAATCCTGTTGGAGCTTGGTTATAGCACAACCAAAAAATATTTTAGCACTTTCTTTAGATTAGAAACTTTAGGATGTTTTTAATATTGTGTAACAGTCTTTGAGCAGTTTTTCCTACAGGATTTTTACATTGCTTTTGCTAAGATCATAATCACTTTTTCAGAATTTTCAATTATCTGAGTTTTTATACTAATGCAGTGACCAAATACTTACTACTTTGTATATCTTCATGTTATATTTGTTTATAAATTGGTCCCCAAATTCTCTTTTATCTGTGTGCTTCATTTTAAATGCTTGGTGATTAAAAGAATCCGATTAATCGGATACTTTGTTGCAGAATACAGCATTATGTTTTAGGTAGGGAAAATACTAGGGGATTGAAAGGAAATACTCTTTCAAAAATATAAATTGGGTTAACATATAAAGGGAATGTGATTTTATATTTCTTTCAAATATATAAGCGAAACTTTTCTCTAAGGATTGCACATCTGAAAGATTTAATTAAAATTAGAACCAGAAAATACAGTATGAACCAAGAAAATGTACACAAATTTTAGGAATGGCATAAGCTGTATTACATTACAATACTGTTATATTTTCTAAAAATTTTTAAAGTTTTTATGCATTCTTCATTCTGAATAGGACTTAGGTACAGTGAATCTCAAGGGTCACATTTCTAAGAATGATATAGATATGGAATCTCAAAAAGATTCAATTTAGGCAGAATAAAATATTCAGAATTTATGTGAGAAACACTGCAGTTGTCAATTTGAGAGACAGAATTGTACCATGTATTCCAACGTATTAAAAGGAAAAGGAGTTATCATGGGAGGATTATACAATTCCTAAAAAATCAATACCAGCAAAATGAACATTTCTAGGCGCAACCCTGAAGTTAAACCATCTTTAAAGAAAGAAAAAATAAAAAATAAAATAAACAAATAAAGTCAGTTGCATATTATACAGTTTCCATGTATTTATTTTATTTTTTTATAAATATGCGGTACAATTCAGAGTTAGATATACAAACATTGATTATGCAGGGTCCCTGGTTGATGAAGTATGCCCCTCCCTTCCTTAGCAGTATCCCTCCACTGCCAATCTCACCCGTCCCTCTAAACAATTTTCCACTAATGTCAATCATTTTCTTAGAGCACTATAAGTGATCAACTTCAGCTCATGAGTGAGAACATATGGAACTCTGTTCTTTATTTCTGTGATAAATCACTAAAAATGAACTACCTCATATCCATCAAACATTCTGCAAAATCCTTCTATCTGTCCTTTTTCATAGCCGCATCATATGCACTCTGTATATACCACATTTATTTTATACTTCCCAGCTTTGATGGGTAACATGGTTGGTAACATGTTTTTTTGCAATTGTGATTAGAGATGAAAAAACATACTGGTGCTAGTATCTTTTTGGTAAAATGACTTGAGTTCCTCCAGGTATATTCTCAACAAGGAAAAATACTGAGCCACATGGTAGGTCAGTACCTTGTCCTTTTAAAAACCACCAAACTGTTTTCCAAAGATGTTGCTCTACTTATCAGTCCACATGCAGTGCAGAATCATTTAATTCTTCCCAAATCCTTACCTGCATCTGCTATTGTTTGTTTTATTAATGATGGCCAGTCTTACAGAGGGTATGTCATATTTCAAATTGATTTCATTTGCATTTCTTTGAGGATGAGTGAGGCTGAGCATTTTTCATGTGTCTGCTGGCTATCCGTATCTCTTCCTATGTAAAGTGACCAATCACGTATTTTGCACACTTTTCAAAGGGAATGTTTGATTTTTCTGAGTGTTTGAGTTTCTTATAGATCCTAGATGTTATGCCATTTTACAGATATATATGTGGAGAATCATTTTACGCATTCTGTTGGCTGTATCCATGCTCTTCTGATGTTTTCCTTTGTTTTTCAGAGTATATTAATTTGAGGAGATCCCACTTTTCGAACTTACTTTTTAAGGCATGGGTATTTAGAGCTCTGAAGATGAATTAGTTTCCAGTTCCTGTTTAACTAGTGGTTTCTCCTGCATTTTCTAATATTATAATTTGATGTTTTACGTTTAGGTCTTTGATTCATTTAGAGTTAATGTGAATGGTGATAGATTGGGTTCCAGTTTCAATCTTGTGCATGTTGTCAGCCTTCTCCCAGCACCATTTACTGTATATGTTCTCCATTACCCAGTTGGTCTGGGAGGTTTTCTCAAAGATGAGTGGGTGGAGAATTTGAGGATTTCATTCTCTGTCCTGATCCATTGGCCTATGGACCTATTCTTGTACCAATACCAAACTGTTTTTATCATTGTAAACATACGGGGGACCAGCCTCTGCAGAAATTTACACAGACCCTGGAAGGTGAGGCAGGGTTTGAGATTATTCTGGAGAAAGAAAGAGAAAGAAAGAGAAATGGGGGAAAGAAGAGAATGGTCTTTGTCTTGTGCAGAAACCGATTCTGTAGTAAGGATAGATATTAAAAGAAAGAAAGATGGAGGGATAGATATAAAGAGGAAGAAAGGGGAATAAAGAAAGTGAACAACTGTTCAGTGAAATTAGCTGAAGGCATTTATTGGGACCAACCGTGACTCTTTTATCCCAAATTTTCACATGTTAAATCACAAGACATTCACGTGAGTACAAGCCCAGATGCATGAGACGCATCCCCCCACCCACCAGGTGTTTCCTTAAGCATGAGGAAGGACAATCCCAATCAAATCACAAGACTTTCTCGTGAACACAAAGCCAGGTGGACCAGGGGCATCACCAACCCACCAGGTGTTTCTCCAAGCATTAGGAAGGACAATCCCAAAATTATCTCACTGTTTCTTAAGCTTGGGTTATGTTCCTCAAAGGCAATACAACAATTCTACCATCATAAAAACCTAATAATCAATAACTTCTAAAACTTATGCATACCCAACACCTAATGACTGACTTAAATCCTAATACCTTTCTATTCTGTGCTAATTCTACCTACACTATGGAAACCGTTAATTACAGCTCAAACCAGTTCCTAAAGGATGTGGCCCAGTCCAAAGATCATGCTGGGCCATGTCTAGGAAAAATTGATTGCAATCTCTTAACAAAATGACTATTCTAAAATCCTATATATCTATCTTAATTTCTATAAAAGTTTCTAA
>NW_007127959.1:0-714 GCF_000164805.1 Carlito syrichta
AGGAGTAATGGAAATTCTTGTAAAGACAAGGAACTTCTGCCTAATATACTCACTATTCCTTCTGGGAGAGGGTCCTTTACTCCCATAGGAATTTGGGTCATCGGAACATCCGGAGTTAATATTGTTGAGGTGGAGGAACACAAGTCCAGTCCTGTACTCCCTGTGGTGGCTCAGATGAGTCTGTGATGGAGTAGAAGTAATAAACAGGTTCATGGTGGTGGCTGTCCCTATTGTTATCTGGACCGGGACTGGCCCGTCTGGAAGTTTTCCTGAGCAGGGTTTGGCCTGTTGTTGATTTAAAGGAGTGCCGTTTTTATGAAATTTACATAGGCATTCTCTAGCCTAATGAAAGCCTTTTTGGCATTTGGGACATAAGGTTTTTGATCGAGTAGCCCTAGTATCTGGTGACGGTATGCCCTGTAAGCCGGCCATACCTTACTTCACTGGACAATCTGTTAATGTGTGCAACTTTACCATAGTTAAAGCAAGACTGTAATGAGATATTCTTTTGCTTATTATATATACTTTTACTTATATTACTTATATATTGTTTATTTATTACTTATATTTATATTATATATTGTTTATATTGCTTATATATTGCTTATATTATTTGTATATTGTTTATATTGCTTATATATATTGCTTATACTGCTTATATTTCTTATTTTGCTTGTTACACACTACTTATATACTTTTGCTTATGTTACTTAC
>NW_007127960.1:0-864 GCF_000164805.1 Carlito syrichta
TATACTGCTTATATTTCTTATTTTGCTTATGTTACACACTACTTATATACTTTTGCTTATGTTACTTACATTATTTATTTTACTTATATTACTTGCACATTACTTATATGCTTTTGCTTATATTACTTACATTATTTATTTTACTTACATTACTTTCACATTACTTATATACTTTTGCTTATTATTGCTTGAGCTCTCGGCATTCCTATAAGAAAAGGAAAAGTGTAACTAAGTTCAGGCTTTATTTCAGTATTCTCAGCTTTTAAAGGAAAACTTTAGAAAGAGGTGCAGCAAGAGGTAACATTAAGCTTAGTGTGGCAGCTTCTACTAATGTGCCTGATTTGTCCACACACGTAACATGATTGCACTGAAACATTTTTCTGTTTACCTGCACCCTGCATACTTGAGTGATCTGTGAATATGTTTCTCCCTTCAGTGCTGCAGCCAAAGCCATCCCTTGCATAATAGCTGAGCTTACGTCCACACAGTGGCATATAAAATCAGTAACCCCTCTGGTTTTGCGTATGGGTCTAAGCAAAGACTGACAAGTATTATTAGCATTTTCAAAAGCCAATTGTTTGATAAGAAATTCTGCTGCTTCTTCATTAGAAATTACCCGATTAATAGCCATAGTGAGTCTGGAAACAAAGTCCTCATAACTTTCCTTGGCCTTTTTTTTACATCAGATAAAGAAGAAGTCTGAGCAGCATCTACTGGTAATTTTTTCCACACGGTGAGAGCACAATGATTTATCGGAAGCAAAACATCTTTGGGTAGAAAAATTTGATTAGCCATTTGGGTATACATACCAGTCCCGGAAAGCACATCATGAGAAATAATGAATGACCCCGCAGGTCGATTAAA
>NW_007127961.1:0-9899 GCF_000164805.1 Carlito syrichta
CACACCCATACTGGGAGGGGACAACAGGGGGTTGGTCGCGATGTAGCCTTTTATTGTTATCGTCACGGTGTCCCGTTGGAGCTTGGTTGTAGCACAACCAAAAAAATTTTAGCACTTTCTTTAGTTTAGAAACTTTTGGTAGTTTTTAGTATCGTGTAACAGAGGTTGAGCAGTGTTTCCTACATGATTTAACATTGCTTTTCCTAAGACCATAATCAATTTTCCAGAATTTTCAATTGTGTTAATTTTTATACTAATGTAGAGCCCAAATACTTACTACTTTTTAAATCTCCATATTATTTTCGTTTATGTATTTATTGGACCCCAAATTATCTGTTTTCTCTGTATCTCATTTTAAATGCTTGGTGATTGAAAGTATCAGATTAATCAGATACTTTGTTGCAGAGTACAATGTTTTAAGTAGAAAAAATACTAGGTGATTCGATGGAAATGCTCTTTTAAAAATATAAATTGGGTTAGACTACAAACGAAATGTCATTTTATATTTCCTTCAATTATATAAGGGTAAGTTTTCTCTAAGGATTGATCATCTGTAACATTTAATCAAAATTAACAAGCAGAAAATACAGAGTCCACCAAGAAATGTACATAAAATTTTAGAAAGGAGAAAGCTGTAATAAACTATGATACTGTTTTATTTTCTAAAATTTTTAAGATTTATTATGCATTCTGCCTTTTGAATAGCACTTAGGTACACTGAATCTCAAGGTTCAGTTTTCTAAGAATTTTATATATATATCCATATATATATGGAATCTCAAAGGTTTCAATTTAGGCAGAAAAAAAACATTGAGAATTTATGTGAGAAACACTGTGGCTGTCAATTTTAAAGGCAGAATTATACCATGTATTCCAACGTATTAAAAGGAAAAGGAGTTTTCATTGGAGTATTATACAATTTTTAAAAGTCAATCCCAGCCTAATGTACATTTCTAGGCCCAACCCAGAATTGTACCCATTTTAAATTAAGAATATAAAATAATAGAACACACAATTAAAGCCAGTTGCATTTTTTACAGCTTTCATTTATTTATTTATTTATTTTAATTTTTTTTAAAAATATGGGGTTCAATTCAGAGTTAGATATGCAAACATTGATTATGCAGCATCCCTGATTGATGAGGTATGACCCTCCCTACCGTAGCAGTATCCCTCCACTGCCAATCTCACCCCTCCCCCTAAGCTGTTTTCCACTACTGCCAATCACTTTCTTACAGCACTATAAGTGATCAAGTTCAGCTCATGAGTGAGAGCATATGGAACTCTGTTCTTTGTTTCTGTGATAAATCACTGGAAATGACCTACCTCATATACATCAAATGTTCTGCAAAATCCTTCTACCTGTACTTTTTTATGGCTGCATAATATTCCATTGCGTATATACCACATTTATGGTATCCATTCCAATTGATGGGCAACAAGGTTGGTAGCATGTTTTATTGCAATTGTGCTTAAAGCTGGAAAAATCGTACTTGTGCAGGTATCATTTCGGTAAAATGTTTGGAGGTCCTCCAGGTATATTCTCTACAGAGGAATTACTGAGTCATGTGGTAGATCAATATCTTGTCCCTTTACAAACCAAAACTCGGTTTTCCAAGGACGTTGCTCTACTTGTCAATCAACATGAAGTGTAGAAGCATTTATTTCTTCCCAAATCCTTACCTGCATCTGTTATTGTTTGTCTTATGAATGATGGCAGTCTCACAGGTGGTATTGAAAAGTGGTTTCATTTGCATTTTTTTGAGGATGAGTGAAGTTGAGCAATTTTCATGTTTCTGCTGGCTGCCCGTATCTCTTCTTATGAAAAGTTTCCAATCACGTATTTTACACACTTTTCAAAGGGAATGTTTGTCTGATTTTTCTGAGTTTTTGAGTTTCTTGTAGATCCTAGATGTTATGCCTTTTTACAGATATACACCTGGAGAATCATTTTTCCCATTCTGTTGGCTGTATCCCTGCTCTTCTGATAGTTTCTTTTCTTTTGCAGAAGTATATTAATTTGATGAGGTCCCACATGTCGAACTAACTTCTTAAGGCATGGGTATTTAGGGCTCTGAAGAGAAAATAGTTTCCAGTTCCAGTTTCCCTAATGGTGTCTCCTACGTTTTGTGAGATTATTGTAATTTGGTGTTTCATGTTTAGGTCTTTGATTCATTTAGAGTTAATGTGTATGGTGATAGATAGGGGTCCTCTTTCAATCTTGTGCATGTTGTCAGCCTTTTCCCAGCACCATTTATTGAATAATTTCACCCTTAACCAGTGGGTCTTGGAGGTTTTTCTGAAGATGTGTTGGTTGAGATTTTCAGGATTTCATTCTCTCTCCTGATCCAATGGCCTAAGAACCTATTCTTATCCCAATACCAGGCTGTGTTGATTACTGTTAACATATAGTAAAGTTTGAAGTCTGGAACCGGGATAGCTCCTGATTTGTTTCTTTTGATAAGATAATTTTAGCTATTCATTATTGTTTATAGTTTCATATGATTTCCTTATTGTAATCTACAGGTCTGAGAAGAATGATTTTAACTTAATGGTCATATCACTGAATCTGTAGATTTGCTAAAAGGCTGATTTTTACGTTAAAAGAGGTAAGCAAAGTCAGGGAAACAAGCATGTCTAATTGTCATTGATGACATCAGACTCAGAACTTTGACATCTTAATGGGAGGGTCTGAGTACTGAGCAATCTTTAGGCTTCAAGTACTTGTGTACAGTGCTCTGCCAAACGCGGTAGACATGGTGGATTTCATTCCCAAGAAGTGAAGGGAACCATGTGTTCACACCTATCTAAAAATTTCTCCAGGGATAAGTGACTATTCAAGATTCCTCTAAACGAGTTAGTATTTTTTTTTTAAAGCAGTCTTTATTGAGAGTACTGAGAAACTCCCAGACTGGAAAGGCACCTGAGAAGGTTACCCACGAAGTAGTCTTTTATTATTATGGTCACGGAGTCCTGCTGGAGCTTAGTTATAGCACAATCAAATAAGATTTTATCACTTTCTTTTGTTTAGTAACTTTTGGAAGTTTTTAGTATTGTGTAACAGTCTTTGAGCTATTTTTCCTACAGCATTTGAACATTGCTTTTGCTAGGATCATAGTCAATTTTCCAGAATTTTCAATTATCTAAATTTTTATACTAATGCAGATCCCAAATACTTACTATTTTGTAAATCTCTATTTTATTTGGCTTATATATATTGGGTCCGGAATTCTTCTTTTTCAGTTTGCATCATTTTAAATGCTTGGTGGTTAAAAGTATCAAATTAATCGGATACTTTGCTGCAGAGTACAGCATTATGTCTTAGGTAGAGAAAATACCTAATACCTAATGTTTGTCTGATTTTTCTGAGTGTTTCGGTTTCTTCTAGATCCTAGAAGTAATGCCTGGTTACAGATATAGGTGGAGAATCTTTTTTCTCATTCTGTTGGTTGTTTCCCTGCCCTTTTGACGGTTTCTTGTTTTGCAAAAGTATATTAATTTGATGACTTTCCACTTGTCTTACTTACGTCTTTCGGCATGGGTATTTAGGGCCCAGAAGAGGAGTTTCCGATTCCAGGTTCCTTAATGGTGTCTTCTGCGTTTTCTAAGATTATTTTAATTTGTTGTTTTACGTTTCAGTCTTTGAAACATATAGATTTAGTGTGTATGGTGATAGATAGGGGTCTGTTTCAATCTTGTGCATGTTGTCAGTCTTTTCCTAGCACCATTTACTGAATATCATCTCCATTACCCAGTGGGTCTTGGAGGCTTTTTCAAAGATGAGTTGTTTGAGGATTTGAGCATTTCATTCTCTGTCCTGATCTGTTGGCCTATGGATCTATTCTTTTACCCATACAAGGCTGTGTTAATTACTGTAAACATATAGTTAAATTTGAAGTCTGGAACTGTGTTAGCTCCTGCTTTGTTTCTTTTGATTAGTTTCTTTTGGCTATTCATGATGGTTTATGGTTTCATACGAATTCATTTGTGTAATTTCCAGGTCTGAGAAGAATGCTGTTAATGTAATGGTTATTTCAATGAATCTTTAGATTAACGAAAAGGCTAATTTTAATATTAAAAGATGTAAGTAAACTCAGGGAAACAAGCATGTTATATTGTAATTTATGACATCAGACTGAGAACTTTGTATCATAATAGGAGGGACCTTGACTACTGAGCAATCATTAGGCTCCAAGCACTATTGTACAGTGCTAGTCCAAATGCGGTAGGCACATTGGATTTCATTCCAAAGAAGTGAAGATTACCATGTGCAAACATGGTGAACACATCCAAAAATTTATCCAGGGGTAAGTGACCAATCAAGAATCCTCTAAATGATGTAGTCTTTTTCTTTATAAAAAACAAAAAACAAAAACAGTCTTTATTGAGAGGTCCGAGAATCTCCCAAACTGGGAGGGGACTGAGGGAGTTGACCACGAGGTAGTCTTTATTATTATGATCACGGAGTCCTGTTGGAGCTTGGTTATAGCACAACCAAATGATATTTTGTCCCTTGCTTTAGTTTAGAAACTGTTGGATGGTTATAGTAATGTGTAACAGCCTTTGAGCAGTTTTTCCAATAGGATTTGAACATTGCTTATGCTAAGGTCATAACCAATTTTCCAGAATTTTCAATTTTCTAAATTTTTATACTAATGCAGAGCCCAAATACTTACTACTTTGTAAATCTCCATGTTATTTTGGTTTATACATGTAGGGCCCCAAATTCTCTTTTCTCTGTGTGCCCCATTTTAAATGGTTGGTGATTAAAAGTATCAGATTAATCGGGTACTTTGTTGCAGAGTACAGCATTATGTCTTAGGTAGAGAAAATACTAGGGGATTCAATGGCAATAATCTTTTAAAAATATAAATTGGGTAAAAATATAAAGGGAATGTGATTAAATTTCTCTAACGTTTGCACATCTGTAACATTTAATCAAAATTAACAAGCAGAAAATAGAGAGTGCACCAAGAAAATTTACACAAATTTTAAGAATGAAAAAAGGTGTATTAAATTATGATACTATTTTATTTTCTAAAATTTTTAAGATTTATTATTCATTTTTCCTTCTGAAAAGCACTTAGGTACACTAAATCTCAAGGTTAAGTATTCTAAGAATGATATATATCTGGAATCTCAACAATTTTCAATTTAGGCAGAATAAAACATTCATAATTTATGTGAGAAACACTGTAGTTATCAGTTTTGAGGGCAGAATTATACCATGTATTCCAACGTATTAAAGGGAAAAGGAGTTATCATTGGAGTATTATACAATTCTTACAGAATCAATCCCTGCATAATGAACATTTCTAGGCCCAACCCTGAATTGTTACCAATTTTAAAGTAAAAAAAAATTTACAAACAGAATAAACAAATAAAGCCAGTTGTATGTTTTACAGCTTTCCTTTATGCATTTATTTACTTATTTTAATTTTTGAAAATATGTGGGGTACAATTCAGAGTTAGATATATAAACATTGATAATACTGTGTCCATGGTTGATGAGATATGTTCCTCCCATCCTTAGCTGTATCCCTCCACTGCCAATCTCACCCCTCCCACGTAACACTTTTCCACCACTTCCAATCACTTTCTTACAGCACTGTAAGTGATCAAGTTCAGTTCATGAGTGAGAAAATATGGAACTCTGTTCTTTGTTTGTGTGATAAATCACTGAAAATGACCTACCGCATATCCAGAAACCCTTCTGCAATATCCGTCTATCTGTCCTTTTTTATGGCTGCATAATAATCCACTTAGTATATACCACATGTATTTTATCTGTCCCAGCTTTGATGGGCAACATGGTTGGTACCATGTTTTATTGCAATTATGATTAGGTCTGCAAAAAACATACTGGTGCGTGTATCTTTTTGGTAAAATGACTGGAGTTCCTCCAGGTATATTCTCGACAGGGGAATTACTGAGTCACATGGTAGGTCAATGTCTTGTTCCTTTCCAAACCACCACACTGTTTTCCAAAGATGTTGTTCTGCTTTTCAGTCCACATGCAGTGTAGCAGCATTTATTTCTTCCCAAATCCTTAACTGCATCTGTAATTGTTCTTTTTATTAATGATGGCCAGTCTTCCAGGGGTTATGTGGTATTTCAAAGGGGCTTCATTTGCATTTCTTTGAAGATGTGTGAGGCTGAGCAATTATCATGTGTCTGCTGGCTGCCCGTATCTCTTCTTATGAAAAGTGTCCATTCACTTACTTTGCATACTTTTCAAAGGGAATGATTTTCTGATCATTCTGAGTGTTTGAGTTTCTTGTAGCTCCTACATGTTATGCCTTTCTACAGATATACACCTGGAGAATCGTTTTTCCCATTCTGTTGGTTGTATCCCTGCTCTTCTGATGGTTTCTTTTGTTTTACAGAAGTATATTAATTTGATGAGATCCCACTTGTCCTACTTACTTCTTAAGGCATGGGTATTTAGGGCTTGGAAGAGGAATTAGTTTCCAGTTCCAGTTTCCCTAATGATGTCTCCTGCGTTTTCTAAGATTATTATAACTTGGCGTTTTACGTTTAGGTCTTTGATCCACTTAGAGTTAATGTGTATGGTGATAGATATGGGTCCTGTTTCAATTTTGTTCATGCTGCTAGCCTTTTCACAGCACCATTTACTGAATATTTTCTCCATTACACAGTGGGTCTTGGAGGTTTTTTCAAAGATGAGTTAGTTGAGAATTTGAAGATTTCTTTCTCTGTCCTGATCCAATGGCCTATGGACATATACTTGTACCAATAACAGACTGTGTTGATTACTGTAAACATATAGTAAAGCTTGAAAACTGGAACGGCAGTAGCTCCTGCTTTGTTTCTTTTGATAAGATTCTTTTGGCTATTCATGATTGTTTATGGTGTCATATGAACGCTTTATCGCAATTTCCAGGTCTGAGAAGAATGATGTTAGCTTAATGGTTATTTCACTGAATCTGTAGATTGACTAAAAGGCTAATCTTTACATTAAAAGACTTAAAGTCAGGGAAACAAGCATGTCATATTGTCATTTATGACATCAGCCTCAGAACGTTGACATCATAATGGGAACCACCTTGACTACTGAGTAATCCTTAGGCTTCAAGCACTTGTGTACAGTGCTCTGCCAAATGCGGTAGACATGGTGGATTTCATTCCAAACAAGTGAATAGAACCATGTGTTCACACCTACCCAAAAATTTCTATAGGGATAAGTGACCATCTAGGATCTTCTAAACGATGTAGTCTTTTTTTTTAAAGCAGTGTTTATTGAGAGGACCGAGAAACCCCCAAACTGAGAGGGAACCACAGGGGATTGCTCAAGAGGTAGTCTTTTATTAGTATGGTCTCGGAGTCATGTTAAGATTTCGTTATAGAACAACCAAACAACATTTCAAAACTTTCTTTAGTTTAGAAACTTTTGGATGATTTTAGTATTGTGCAGTAGCGTTTGAGCACTGTTTCATACAGGATATGAACATTATTTTTGCTAAGATCATAATCAATTTTCCAGAATTTTCAATTATATACGTTTTTATACTAATGCAGAGTCCAAATACTTACTACATTGTAATTCTCCATGTTATTTTGGATTATAAACATTGGACCCCAAATTCTCTTTATCTGTGTGCCTCATTTTAAATGCTTCGTGAATAAAAGTATCAGATTAATCAGATACTGTGTTGCACATTACAGCATTATGTCTTAGGTAGAGAAAATACGAAGGTATTCAATGGAAATACTCTTTTAGAAATATAACTTGTGTTACAATATAAAGGGAATGTGATTTTATATTTCCTTAAATTATATAAGGGAAACTTTTCTGTAAAGATTGCACATCTGTAACATTTAATCAAACTTAAAAAGCAGAAAATACAGAGGGCACCATGAAAATGTACTCAAAATTTAAGAATGGAAAAAGCTGTATTGAATTACGATACTGTTTTATTTTATAAAATTTTTAAGATTTATTATGCATTCTGCCTTCTGAATAGCACTTAGATACAGTGAATCTCAAGGCTCAGTATTCTGAGAATGATATAGATCTGTAATCTCAATAAGTTTCAATTTAGGCAGAATAAAACATTCAGAATTTATGTGCAAAACACTGTAGTTGTCAATTTTAAAGGCAGAATTATACCATGTATTCCCATGTATTAAAGGGAAAAGGAGTTATCATTGTAGTATTATACAATTTTTGAAAAATCAATCCCTGTATAATGAACATTTCTAGGCCCAACCCTGAATTGTAACCATTTTTAAAGTAAAATGAATAATAAAAAATAGCATAAACAAATAAAGTCCTTTGCATATTTTACAGCTTTCATTTATTCATTTATGTAATTATTTATTTTAATTTTTTAAAATGTGGGGTACAATTCAAAGTTATAAATACAAACATTGATTATGCAGGGTCTCTGATTGATGAGGTATGCCCCTCCTTTCCTTAGCAGTATCCCTCCATTGCCAATCTCACCTCTCCTTCTAAACAGTTTTCCACTACTACCAATCACATTCTGACAGCACTATAAGTTCAGCTCATGAGTGAGGACATATGGAACTCTGTTCTTTGTTTCTGTAATAAATCAGTGAAAATGACCTCCCACATATCCATCAAACCTTCAGGAAAATCCTTCTATCTGTCCTTTGTTATGGTTGCATAATATACCAGCGTGTATATACCACATTAATTTTATCCATTCCAGCTTTGATGGGCAACATGCTTGCCACCATGTTTTTTTTATTTTTTCAATTGTGATTAGAGATGTAAAAAACATACCGGTGCAGGTATCTTTTTTGTAAAATGATTTGGGTTCCTCCAGGTATATTCTCTACAGGGGAATTACCGTGTCACATGGTAAGCCAATATCTTGTCCCTTTACAAACCACATCACAGTTTTCCAAACATGTTGCTGTACTTTTCAGTCCACATGCAGTGTAAAAGCATTTATTTCTTCCCAAATCCTGGCCTGCATCATTTATTGCTTGTTTTATTACTGATTTCCAGTCTTACAGGGTGTATGTGGTATTTCAAAATGGTTTCATTTGCATTTCCTTGAGGATGAGTGAGGTTGAGCAATTTTCATGTGTCTGTTGGCTGCCCATATCTCTTCTTATGAAAAGTGTCCAGTCACGTATTTTGCACACTTTTCAAAGGGAATGTTTGTCTGATTTTTCTTAATGTTTGAGCTTCTGTAGATCCTAGATATTATGCCTTTTTACAATTACATAGGTGGAGAATCATTTTTCCCATTCTGTTGGTGTTATCCCTGCTCTTCTGATTTTGTTTTGTTTTGTTTTGCAGAAGTATATTAATTTGATGAGATCCACATGTCTAACTTACTTCTTAAGGCATGTGTATTTAGGCTTCTAAAGAGGAATTAGTTTCCGGTTCCAGTTTCCCTAAAGATGTCTCCTGATTTTTCTAAGATTATTATAATTTCGTTTTTTACGTTTATGTCTTTGATCCATTTAGAGTTAACGTGTATGGTGATAGATAGGGGTCCTGTTTCAATCTTGTGCATTTTGTCAGCCTTTTCCCAACACCATTTACTTTATATGTTCTCCATTACCCAGTGGGTCTTGGAGGTTTTTTGAAAGATGAGTGGGTTGAGAATTTGAGGATTTCATTCTCTGTCCTGATCCATTGTCCTATGGACCTATCCTTGTATCAACACCAGGCTGTGTTGATTACTGTAAACATAGAGAAAGTTTGAAGCCTGGAACTGTGATAGCTCCTGCTTTGTTTCTTTTGATAAGATTCTTTTGGCTATTCATGATTCTTTATGGTTTCATATGAATCCTTTATTGTAATTTCCAGGTCTGAGAAGGAGAATGTTAACTTAATGCTTATTTCATTGAATCTGTAGATTGACAGCAAGGCAAATTTTTACATTAAAAGACCTAAG
>NW_007127962.1:0-797 GCF_000164805.1 Carlito syrichta
CATTCATTTATTTATTTATTCATTTTAATTAAAAAAACGTGGGGTACAGTTCAGAATTAGATATACAAACATTGATTACGCAGGTTCCCTGGTTGATGAGTTATGCCCCTCGGTTCCTTAGCAGTATCCCTCCACTGCCAATATCACCCCTCCCCCTAAGCCATTTTCCACGACTACCAATAACTTTCTTACAGCACTGTAAGTGATCGAGTTCAACTCATGAGTGAGAACATATTGAACTCTGTTGTTTGTTTCTGTGATGAATCACTGAAAATGTCCTACGTCATATCCATCAAAAGTTCTACAAATCCTTATATCTCTCCATTTTTTATGACTGCATAATATTCCACTGTGTATATACCACATTTATTTTATCCGTTCCTGCTTTGATGGGCAGCATGGTTGGTATCATATTTTATTAAATTGTGATTAGAGCTGCAAAAAACATACTTATGCAGGTATCTTTCCTGTAAAATGATTTGAGTTCCTCCAGGTATACTCTCTACAGGAGAATTACTGAGTCACATGGTAGATCAATATCTCATCCCTTTAGAAACCACCACACTCTTTTCCGAAGATGTTGCTGTACTTTTTAGTCCACATGCAGTGTAGAAGCATTTATTTCTTCCCACTCCTTACCAGCCTCTGTTACTGTTTGTTTTATTAGTGATGGCCAGTCTTACAGTGGGTATGTGGTATTTCAAAGTGGTCTCATTTGCATTTTTTGGATGATAAGTGAGGCTGAGCAATTTTCATGTTTGCTGGCTGCGCCTATCTCTTCTTATGAAAAGTGTTAA
>NW_007127963.1:0-6529 GCF_000164805.1 Carlito syrichta
GAAAAGTGTTAAATCACGTACTTTGTAGACTTTTCAAAGGGAATGTTTGTCTGATATTTATGAGTGTTGCGTTCTGTAGATCCTAGATTTTATGCTTTTTTACAGATATATAGTTGGAGAATCGTTTTTCCCACTCTGCTGACTGTATTCCTGCTCTTCTGATGGTTTCTTTTGTTTTGCAGAAGTATATTAATTTGATGAGATCCCACTTGTCTAACTTACTTTTTACGGCATGGGTATTTAGGTTTCTGAAGAGGAATTAGTTTCCGGTTCCAGTTTCCATAATGTTGTCTCCTGTGTTTTCTAAAATTATTAAAATATGGTGTTGTACGTTGAGGTCTTTGATTCATTTGGAGTTAATGTGTATGGTGATCTGGGTCCTGTTTCAACCTTGTGTATGTGGTCAGCCTTTGCCCAGCACCATTTACTGAATATGTTCTCCATTACCCAGGGGTCTTGGAGATTTTTTCAAAGTAGAGTTGGTTGAGAATTTGAGAATTTCATTCTCTGTCCTGACCCATTGGCCTATGGACCTATTCTTATACGAATACCAGTGTGTGTTGATTACTGTAAACATATAGTAAAGTTTGATGTCTGGAACAGTGATAGCTCCTGTTTTGTTTCTTTTGATAAGATTTTTTTGGATATTCTTGATTGTTTTTGGTTTCATGTGATTTCTTGTGTGTGTTGGTGTGTGTGTGTGTGTGTGTGTGTTTGTGTGTTGGAGTCCCACTATGTCGCCCAGAATGGGGTGCAGTGGCTGCTCCGGGCCACAGCAGGCTTGACCTGATGGGCTCCGGTGATGCTTCTGCCTCAGCCTTCCAAGTAGCCTGAAGGACAAGCATGCCTTGCTACGCCCAGCTGATTTTTTGATGTATTGTAGAGATGAGGTCTCGCTGCCCTGGCGGGTCTCAAACACGCAGGCTCAGCCAATCCACTCACCTCAGCCTCCCAAAGGCGTGGGATTACAGGCTGAGCCACCGAGCCCAAATCATATGAACTTTTTATTGTAATTTCCATGTCTGAGAAGAATGATGTTGACTTAATGGCTACTTCATTAAATCAGTAGATTGACTAAAAGGCTAATTTTTACATTAAAATTGGTAAGTAATGTCAGGGAAATAAGCATGTCAAATTGTCATTTATGACATCAGACTCAGAAATTTGACATCATAATGGGAGGGACCTTGACTACTGAGCAATCCTTAGGCCTCAAGGGCTTATGTACAGTGCTCTGCCAAATGCGGTAAACATGGTGGATTTCATTTCCAAGAAGTGAAGAAAACTATGTGTTCACACCTATGCAAAAACTTCTCCAGGTATAAGTGACCATTCAAGAATCCACGAAACGAGGTAGTCTTTTTTTTGTTAGCAAAGCAGTATTTATTGAGAGGAGAGAGAATCATTCACACTGGGATGGGACCTAAGGGGGTGGCCAACGATGTAGTCTTTTATTATAATGGGCACCGAATACTATTAGAGCTTGGTTATAGCACAACCACATACTATTTTAGCACTTTTTTTAGTTTACAAACTTTAGGATGTTTTTAGTATTATGTCACAGCCTTTGAGCCGTTTTTCTAACAGGATTTGAACATCGCTTTAGTTAAGATCGTCGTCAATTTTCCAGAATTTTCAATTATCTAAATTTTTATTCCAATTCGGAGGACAAATACTTAATCCATTGTAAATCTCCATGTTATTTTGGTTTATATATATTGGGCCTTAAGTTCTCTTTTTTCTGTGTGCCTGATTTTAAAAGGTTTGTGATTAAAAGTATCATTTAATCAGATACTTTGTTGCAGAGTACTGCATTATGTCTTAGGTAGAGAAAATACTAGGAAATTCAATGGAAATACCCTTTTAAAAATATAAATTGGTTTAAAATATAAAGGGAATGTGATTTTATATTTCCTTCAAATATATAAGGGAAATTTTTCTCTAAGGATTGCACATTTGTAACATTTAATGAAAGTTAACAAGGAGAAAATACAGAGTGCACAAAGAAAATGTACACAAATTTTAAGAATGGAAAAAGATGTATTGAATTAGAATATTAGTTTATTTTCTAAAATTTTTAAGATTTATTATGCATTATGTCTTCTGAATAGCACTTAGGTACACTGAATCTCAAAGTTCAATCATCTAAGAATGATATAGATCTGGAACTCCAACAAATTTCAATTTAGGCAGAAAAAAACATGCAGGATTTATATGAGAGACACTGTAGTTGTCAACTTTGAGGCCAGAAGTATACGATGTATATTATCGCGTTAAAAGGAACAGGAGTTATCTTAGAGTATTATAAACTTCTTAATAAATCAATCCAGGGATAATGAGCATTTCTATATTCAACGCTGAATTATAAACATTTTTATAATAAAAAGATCTTTAAAAAAATGAAGTCAGTTGCATGTTTTACAGCTTTCATTTCTTTATTTATTTAATTATATATTTTAATTTTTTTAAATGTGGGGTACAATTCAGAGTTAGATATACAAACGTTGCTTATGCAGGGTCCCTGGTAGATGAGGTATGCCCCTCCCTTACTTAGCAGTATCTCTCCAATACCAATCTCTTCCCTCCCCCTAAACCGTTTAACACGACTGCCAATCATTTTCTTACAGCACTATAAGTGATCAATTTCAGCTCATGTGTGAGAACATATGGAACTCTGTTCTTTGTTTCTGTGATAAATCACTGAAAATGACCTACCTCATATCCATCAAACATTCTGCAAAATCCTTCTATCTGTCCTTTTTTTATGGCTGCATAACATTCCACTGTGTATATACCACATTTATTTTATACTTTCCAGCTTTGATGGGCAACATGGTTGGTACCATGTATTTTTGCAGTTGATACTAGAGTTGCAAAAAACATACTGGTGCAGATATCTTTTTGGTAAAATGATTTGAGTTCCTCCACGTATATTCTCTACAGCGGATTACTGAATCACAAGGTAGGTCAATATCTTGTCACTTTACAAACCACTACACTGCTTTCCAAAGGTGTTGCTCTACTTTTCAGTCCACATGCAGTATTGAAGCATTTATTTTTCCCCAAATCCTTACCTGCATCTGTTATTGCTTGTTTTATTAATGATGGCTAGTTTACAGGGTGTATGTGGTATTTCAAAGTTGTTTCATTTGCATTTCTTTGATGTTGAATGACGCTGAGCAATTTTCATGTGTCTACTGGCTGCCCGTATCTCTTCTTATGAAAAGTGTCCAATCACGTTTTGTTATGCCTTTTTAAAGATATATCGGTGGGGAATCATTTTTCACATTCTTTTGGCTGTATCCCTGCTTTTCTGATGGTTTCTTTTGTTTTGCACAAGTATATTAATTTGATGAGATCCCACTTGTCTACCTTACTTCTTAACGCTTGTATATTTAGGGTTCTGAAGAAGAATAGTTTCAGGTTCCAGTTTCCCTAATGGTGTCTCCTACAATTGTCTAAGATTACTATAATTTGGTGTTTTACGTTTAGGTCTTTAATCCATTTAGAGTTAATGTGTGTGGTGATAGATAGGGGTCCTGTTTCTATCTGGTTCATGTTGTCAGCCTTTTCCCAGCACCATTTACTGAATATGTTCTCCATTACCTATTGGGTCTTTGAGGTTTCTCCAAATATGAGTTGGTTGAGAATTTGAGGATTTCATTCTCTGTCTGATCCATTGGCTATGGACTATTCTTGTAACAATACAGGCTGTGTTGATTACTGTAAACATATAGTAAAGTTTGAAGTCTAGAACAGTGATAACTCCTGCTTTGTTTCCTTTGATAAGATCCTTTTGGCTATTCTTGAGTGTTTATGATTTCATAGGAATACTTTTTTTTTTGAGTTGGACTCTCACTCTGTCGCCCAGACTGGATTGCAATGGCTACTCCGGATCACCACAGCCTCGACCTGCTGTGCTCCGGTGATCCTTCTGGCTCAGCCTTCCAAGTAGCCTGAATGACATTCATGCGCTACCACACCCAGCTGATGTTTTTATTTATTGTAGAGTTGAAGTCTCGCTGTCTAGGTGGGATTCTAATCCGCAGGCTCAGGCAATCCACTCACCTCAACCTCGCATAGGTGTGGGATTACAGGCTGTGCCACCAAAGCCTGCTCTTATGAATTGTTTATTGAAATTTCCAGCTCTGAGAAGAATGATATTAACATAATGGTTATATCATTGAGTCTGTAGGTTGCGCCAAAGGCTAATTTTTACATTAATGAGGTAAGAAAAGTCAGGGAAACAAACATGTCAAATTGTCATTTCTGCCATCAGCCTCAGAACTCTGACATCATAATGGGAGGGATCTTGACTACTGAGCAATCCTTAGGCTGTAAGGGCTTGTGTGCAGTTTTCTGCCAAATGCAGAAGACATGGTGGATTTTATTCCGAAGAAGTGAATAAAACCATGTGTTCACACCTATCCCAAAATTTCTCAAGGTTTAGGTGACCATTCAAGATTCCACTAAACGAGGTAGTCTTTTTTTTTTTTTTTTTTGGTAAGGCAGTATTTATTGAGAGGAAAGGGAAACTCCCACAATGTGAGGGGACCTGAGTGGGTTTCCCACGAGGTAGTGTTTTTTTATTATAGTCACCAAATCTTTTTGGAGCTTTGTTATAGCACAACCACATACTATTTTAGCACTTTCTTTCGTTTAGAAACTTTTGGATGTTTTTAGTATTATGTAACAGCCTTTGAGATGTTTTTCTAACAGGATTGGAAAATCGCTTTAGCTAAGATCATTGTCAATTTTCCAGAATTTTCAATTATCTAAATTTTTATACTTATGAGGAGCCCAAATACTTACTAATTTGTAAAACTTCATTTTATTATGGTTTATGTATATTGGGCCCCAAATTCTCTTTTATCTGTGTGCCTGATTTTAAATGCTTGGTGATTAAAGTATCAGATTAACCGGATACTTTGTTGCAGAGTACAGCATTATGTTTTAGGTAGAGAAAATACTAGGGGATACAATGGAAATACTCTTCTAAAAATATTAATTGGGTTAAAATATAAATTGGGATAAAATATGACGGGAATGTTATTTTATATTTCCCTCAAATATATAAGGAAAACTTTTCTCTAAGGATTGCACATCTGTAACATTTAATCAAAATTAACAAGCCGAAAATACAGAGTCCAGCAAGAAAATGTAAACAAATTTTAAGAATGGAAAAAGCTGTATTAAATTACGATACTGTTTTATTTTCTAAAATTTTTAAGATTTATTATGCATTCTGCCTTTTGAATAGCACTTAGGTACACTGAATCTCAAAGTTCAATTATCTAAGAATGATATAGATCTGGAATCTCAAAAAGTTTCAACTTAGGCAGTAAAAAACATTCAGAATTTATGTGAGAAAAACTATAGTTGTCAATTTTGAAGGCAGATATATATCATGTATTCTAACGTATTAAAAGGAAAAGGAGTTATCATTGGAGTATTATACACTTCTTAAAAAAATCAATCCCAGCATAATGCACATTTCTAGGCCCAATCCTGAATTGCAAACATTTTTAAAATAAAAAAAATAAAAAATAAAATAAACAAATAAAGTCAGTTGCATGTTTTACAGCTTTTATTTATTTATTTATTATTTATTTATTTTAATTTTTTATCAATATTTTTTATTATGATATTGTGGGGTCAGTTAAGGGTTAGGTATATAAATAGGTTTTTTTCAGGCACCCTGTTGATAAGAGGTGTTTCCGTATCCCCAGACAGATGTTTGCTACCGTTAATCCCATCTCCCTCCCCCCCATAATTTCCCACTATTGTCAGTCATTTTCTTATAGTATTACATTGGATGCTCAAGGTCCATTATATGGGTGAGTACATGTGATACTCGGATCTTTGTTTCTGTGAGAGGTCACTCAGTATTATAGACTCTAGTTCCATCCAGGTTGTTGTGAAATTCATGATTTTGTTTCTTTTATGGCTGCATAGAATTCCATTATGTATATCTGTCACATTTTTTAATTCAGTCCTCTTTTGATGGGCAGCATTGTTGCTTCCAGGTTCTTGCTATTGTGAACAATGCTGTGATAAACATACGTGTGCAGGTATCTTTTTTATAAGTGATTTGAGTTCTTCAGGGTACATTCCAGTAGTAGGATTGTGGGGTCATATGGAAGGTCAATTTTTAGAGCTTTTAAGAATCGCCACACTGCTTTCCACAGGAGTTACACTAGTTTACACTCCTACCAAAAGTGTAGCAATGTTCCCTTTTTGTCACACCCTCTCCAGCAGCTGTTATTTTTTTGAGTTGTTGATAATTGGCATTCTGACTGGAGTTAGGTGGTATCTCAGGGTGGTTTTGATTTGCATCTCCCTGATGATTAGTGAGGTTGAACATTTCTTCATGTGTCTGTTGTCTGCTCGGATGTCTTCCTTTGAGAAGTGTCTGTTCATAGCTTTTGCCCATTTAAAAATGGGGTTGTTTGTTTTTTTCTTTTCAGCATGTTTGAGTTCCTTGTAGATCCAAGATGTCAAGCCTTTGTCAGACCTGGTGTTGGCAAAT
>NW_007127964.1:0-9963 GCF_000164805.1 Carlito syrichta
CAATCCTATGTATCTAACTTAATTTCTATAAAATTTCTAATTCTTAATGCTAATATATAAGGCTGATCATCAGCAATAAAGCTTCTAAAATAAACCCAAATACAAACTGTAATTGTACTAAAGCCAAAACCACAATTAGTAGAAAGTGGGACCCATGCAATTTCTAAGGTTAGCTTTATTCTATAGAACCTCAAAGTATCATGTTTGACCATGCTTGAACTAACATAATTCCCTGACGTAGAGTAACCTATTCTATAATAATTTCTATGAATAAAATAAATTCAGTTTCTATTATAAGTAGAAAAAAACATACACTAATTGTAACCAAAGAACCGGTTTAAAAGAATGCAGCCCATCCAAAACTGAACGTTGAACTCTTAGAAATGTGGCCCAGTCCTGTTTGTGCTGGGTCATTTCTGGTAAGTCTAGATAATAATCTATACCATTTAAAACTGGAAACATCTCTCTAAATGTATATACTAATTCTACAAATATACTTTAAATCTTATAAAAAGCTTGTATCATGCCTAAGGCTCCCAAATGTGACCTGCGTTTGAACTGTGTTAAGTTTCAAGCTGAAACCTCAGTCTGTGAGAAACGGGAACAATGGATCCCTGGAGTCAGTCATGCCTGTCTTATTCTCAGAACTTCATGCTTAGATCACCAAAGTCCCTGCTACTGGGTCATGTCAAACAACAAAGAAAGTTGGAGGGAATGGGCCTTCAGCTCCTGAACACAACCTGGTGGTCTCAGGGTTGGCAGCCCACCTGGATCCCTAACGCTCACACAGGACTCTACTGCCGGCTCCGAACATAAACATAAAGTAAAGTTGGAAGTCTGGAACTGTGATAACTCCTGTTTTGTTTCTTTTGATAAAAGTCTTTTGGCTATTCATGATGGTTTATGGTTTCATACTAACTCTTTATTGTAATTTCCAGATCTGATAAGAATGATGTTCAATTAATGGTTACTTCATTGAATCTTTAGTCTGACTAAAAGGCTAATTTTTACATTAAAAGAGGTAAACAAAATCAAGGAAACAAGCATGTCAAATTGTCATTTATGACATCAGCCTCAGAACTTTGACATCATAATGGGAGGGACCTTGACTACTGAGCAATCCTTAGGCTTCAAGCACTTGTGTACAGTGCTCTGCCAAATGTGGTAGACAAGGTTGATTTCATTCCGAAGAAGTGAAGAGAACCATGTGTTCACACCTATCCAAAAATTTCTCCAGGGATAAGTGACCATTCAAGAATCCACTAAATGAGGCAGTTTATTTTTATTATTATTTTTATTTTTTTTGAGTTGGAGTCTCACTCTGTCACCCAGACTGGAGTGCAGTGGCCACTCCCTGCAAACGCAGCATCCACCTACTGGGCTCCAGTGATCATTCTGCCTCAGGCTTCCAAGCAGCCGGAACTACAGGTGTGCAATACCACACCGGGTGATTTTTTAATTTATTCTAGAGATGAGGTCTTGCTGCCCAGGCAGGTCTGGAACCCGTGGGCTCAGGCAATCCACTCACCTCAGCCTCCCAAAAGCGTGGGATTACAGGCTGAGCCACCAAGCAGGGCTGTATTTTTTTTAAGCAGTCTATATTGAGAGGACCAAGTAACACCCAAACTGGGAGCGGACATGAGGGGGTTGGCCAAGAGGTAGTTTTTTATCATTATGGTCACGGAGTCCTGTTGGAGCTTGGTGATAGCACAACTAAATAATATTTTAGCACTTTCTTTAGTTTAGTAATTTTTGGATGTTTTTAGTATTGTGTAACAGCCGTTGAGCAGTTTTTCCTACAGGATTTGAACATTGCTTTTGCTAAGATCATAATCACTTGTCCAGAATTTTCAATTATCTAAATTTTTATACTAATGCAGATCCCAAATACTTACTACTTTGTAAGTAGTAAGCCCGGCCATATGAATACTTTATTGTAATCTCCAGTTCTGAGAAGAAAGATGTTAACTTAATCTTTATTTCATTGAATCTGTAGATGGACGAAAAGGCTCATTTTTACATTAAAAGAGGAAAGTAAAATCAAGGAAACAAACATGTCAAATTGTCAATGATGACACCAGCCTCAGAACTTTGACATCATAATGGGAGTGACTTTGACTACTGAGCAATACTTAGGCTTCAAGTACTTTTGTACAGTGCTCTGCCAAATTCGGTAGACATGGTGGATTTCATTCCCAAGAAGTGAAGAGAACCATGTGTTGACACCTATCCAAAAATTTCTCCAGGGATAAGTGACCATTCAACAATCCTCTAAACGAGGTGGTCTTTTTTTTTTCTTTTTAAAGCAGTCTTTATTGAGAGGACCGAGAATCTCCCAAACTGAGAGGGGACCTGAGGGTGTTGCCCAGAGATAGATCTTATTATTATGATCATGGAGTCCTGTTGGAGCTTGGTGATAGCACAATTAAATAATATATTAGCACTTTCTTTAGTTTAGAAACTTTTTGGATGTTTTTAGTATTGTGTAACAGTCTTTGAGCCCTTTTTCCTACAGGATTTGAATTTTGCTTTTGCTAATATAATAATCAATTTTCCAGAATTTTAAATTATCTAAAGTTTTTATACTAATGCAGATCCCAAATACTTACTGCTTTGTAAATCTCCATGTTATTTTGTCTTATATATATTGGGCCCCAAATTCTCTTTATTGTGTGTGCCTCATTTTAAGTGCTTGGTGATTAAAAGTATCAGATTAATCAGATACTTTATGCACAGTACAGCATTATGTCTTAGGTAGAGGAAATACTAGGAGATTCAATGGAAATACTCTTTTAAAATATAAATTGTTGCCTGAGCCTGCGAGTTCAAGACCCGCCTGGGCTGTGAGACCTCATCTCTACAATAAATCAAAAAATAGCTGGGAGTGGTAGTGTGCGCCTCTAATTCTGGCTACTCAGAAGGCTGAGGTGGAAGGATCACCAGAGCCCAGCAGGACAAGGCTGTGGTGGCTGGGAGCGACCAGTGAACTCCAATATGGGCGACCACGTGAGACTCTATCTCAAAAAATAAATAAAAAATAAAATAAATAAATAAAAATATAAATTGGGTTAAAATATAAAGGGAATGCGATTTTAGATTTCCTTCAAATATATAAGGAAAACTTTCCTCTAAGGATTACACATCTGTAAAATTTAATCAAAATTAACAAGCAGAAAATACAGAGTGCACCAGGGAAAATGCACACAAATTTTAAAAATGCAAAAAGCTGTATTAAATTAAAATACTGTTTTATTTTCTAAAATTTTCAAGATTTATTATGCATTCGGCCTTCTGAATAGCTCTTAGGTACATTGAACCTCAAGGTTCACTTTTTAAAAAATGATATAGATCTGGAATCTCAACAAGATTCAATTTAGGCAGAATAAAACATTCAGAATTTATGTGAGAGACACTGTAGTTGTCAATTTTGAAGGCAGAATTATACCATGAATCCCAACGTATTAAAAGGAAAAGGAGTTATCATTGGAGTATTTTATAATTCTTAAAAAATCAATCACGGCATAATGAATATTTCTATGCTCAACCCTGAATTGTAACCATTTTTACAGTAAAAAAATATAATAAATAAATAAAGTCAATTGCATGATTTACAGCTTTCATTTATTTATATATTTAACAATTTATTTTAATTTTTAAAAAAATGTGGGGTGCAATTTAGAGTTAGATATACAAACATTGATTATGAAGGGTCCCTGGTTGATGAGGTATGCCCCTCCTTTCCTTAGCAGTATTCCTCCACTGCCATTGTCACCTCTCCCCCTAAACAGTTTTCCACTACTGCCAATCACTTTCTTACAGCACTATAAGTGATCAAGTTCAGTTCATGAGTGACGACTTATGGAGCTCTGTTCTTTGGTTTTGTGATAAATTACTGAAAATGACCTACCTCATATCCATTAAACGTTCTGCAAAATCCTTTTAACTGTCCTTTCTTAAGGCTGCAAAAGATTCCAGTGTGTATATACCACGTTTATTTTACCTGTTCCAACTTTGTTGGGCAACATGGTTGGTACCATGTATTTTTGCAATTGTGATTAGAGAATCATAAAACATACTTGTGAAGGTATCTTTTTGGTAAAATGTTTTGAGTTCCTCCAGGTATATTCTCGACCGGGGAATTGCTGAGTCACATGGTAGGTCAATACCCTGTCCCTTTACAAACCACCACACTGTTTTTCAAAGATGTTGTTCTACATTTCAGTTCACTTGCTGTGTAGAAGCATTGATTTCTTCCTAATTCTTACCTGCATCTGTTATTGTTTTGTTATTATGATGTCCAGTCTTACAGGGGTATGAGGTATTTCAAAGTGGTTTCATTTGCATTTCTTTGATGATGAGTGAGGCTGAGCAATTTTTATGTGTGTGCTGGCTGCCCGTATCTTTTCTTATGAAAGGTGTCCAATCACGTATTTTGCACACTTTTCAAAGCGAATGTTTGTCTGTTTTTTTCTGAGTGGTTGAGTTATTTATAGATCCTAGATGGTATGACTTTTTACAGATATATAGTTGTAGAATCGTTTTTCCCATTCTGTTGACTGTATCCCGGCTCTTCTGATGGTTTCTTTTGTTTTGCAGAAGTATATTAATTTAATGAGTTCCCACTTGTCGAACTTACATCTTAAGGCATTGGCATTAATGGCTCTGAAGAGGATTTAATTTCTAGTTTCAGTTTCCCTAATGGTGGCTCCTGCTTATTCGAAGATTATTATTATTTGGTCTTTCAAGTTTAGGTCTTTGTTCCATTTAGAGTTAATGTGTATGGTGATAGATAGGGGTCTGTTACAATCTTGTGCATATTGTCAGCCTTTTCCCAGCACCATTTACTGAATGTGCTCTCTATTAACCATGGGGTCTTGGACGTTTTTTCAAATATGAGTTGGTTGAGAATTTTAGGATTTGATTCTCTGTCCTGATCCATTGGCCTATGGACCTATTCTTGTACAAATACCAGGATGTGTTGATTATTGTAAGCATCTAGTAATGTTTGAAGTCTGGAACGTCGATAGCTCCTGCTTTATTTCTTTTGATAAGATTTTTTTGGATGTTCATGATTGTTTATGGTTTCATATGAATTCTTTTTTGTAATTTCCAGGTCTAAGAAGAATGATATTAACTTAATGATTATTTTATTATATCTGTAGATTGAATAAAAGGCTAATTTTTACATTAAAAGAGTCAAGTAAAATCAGGGAAACTAGCATCCCAAATTGTCATTGATGACATCAGCCTCAGAACTTTGACATCATAATGGAAGCTACCTTGACTACTGAGCAATCCTTAGCCTTCAAGCACTTGTGTACAGAGCTCTACCAAATGCAGTAGACATGGGGGATTTCATTCCTAAGAAGTGTTCACACATATCCAAAAATTTCTCCATGGATAAGTGACCATTCAAGAATCCTCTAAACGAGGTACTGTTTTTTTTTTTTATTTTAAAGCTGTCTTTATTGAGATTACTGAGAAACTCCCAAACTGAGAGGGGATCTTAGGGGGTTGCCCACGAGGTAGTTTTTTATTCTTATGGTTACAGAGTCCTGTTGGAGCTTGGCTGTAGCACAACCAAATAATATTTTAACACGTTCTTTTGTTTAGAAACTTTTGAATGTTTTTAGTATTGTGTAACAGCCTTTGAGCCGTTTTTCCTACAGGATTTGAACATTGCTTTTTCTAAGATCTTAATCAATTTTCCAGAATTTTCAATTATCTAAGTATTTATACTAATGCAGAGCCCAAATACTTACTACATTTTAAATCTCCATGTTATTTTGGTTTATATATATTGTGCCCCAAATTCTCTTATTTCTGTGTGCCACATTAAAAGTGCTTGTTGATTAAAAGTGTCAGATTAATCGGATACTTGCTTGCAGAGTTCAACATTATGTTTAGGCAGAGAAAATACTAGGGGATTCAATGGAAATACTCTTTTAAAATATTAATTGGGTTAAAATATAAAGGGAATATGATTGTATATTTCCTTGAAATACTTAAGGGAAACTTTTCTCTAAGGATTGCACATCTGTAACATTTAATCAATATCAACAATCAAAAAATACAGAGTGCACCAAGAAAATGTAAACAATTTTTCAGAATGAAAAAAACTGTATTAAATTACGATAGTCTTATTTTTTTAATTTTTAAAAATTTATTATGCATTCTGCCTTTGGAATAGCAATTAGGTAAACTGAATCTCAAGTTTTTTATAAGAATAATATAGATCTGGAATCTCAACAAGTTTCAATTTAGGCTGAATAAAACATTCAGAATTTATGTGAGAAACACTGTAGCTGTCAATTTTGAAGGCAGAATTATACCATGTATTTCAGCATATTAAAGGGAAAAGGAGTTATCATTGGAGTACATACAATTCTTAAAAAAATCAGTCCCTGCATAATGAAAATTTGTGGTCCAACCCTGAATTGTAACCATTTTTAAAGTAAAAAAATATAAAAAATAAAATTAACAAAAAAGTCATTTGCATGTTACAGCTTTCATTTATTTATTTGCTTAGTTTTAAAAATGTGGGTACAATTCAGAGTTTGATGTATAAACATTGATTATGCAAGGTACCTGGTTGATGAGGTATGTGGCCCCCTTCCTTTGCAGTAACCCTCCACTGCCAATCTCTCCTCTCCCCCTAAACAATTTTCCAATACTATCACTTTCCTTCAGCACTATAAGTGATCAAGTTCAGCTCATGAGTGAGAACATAAGAAACCCTGTTCCTTGTTTATGTGATAAATCACTGAAAATGACCTACCTGATATCCATCAAACTTTCTGCAAAATTCTTATATCTGTCCTTTTTATGGCTGTGTAATATTCCAGTGTGTATATACCACATTGATTTTTTTCCATTCCAGCTTTGATGGGCAACAAGGATGGTACCATGTTTTACTGGAATTGTGATTACAGCTGCAAAAAGCATACTGGTGCAGGTATCTTTTTGTTAAAATGATTTGAGTTCCTTCATGTATATTCTCGCCAGTGGAATTGCTGAATCCCATGGTAGGTCAATATCTTGGCCCTTAACAACCACCACACCGTTTTCCAAAGATGTTGCAAATCTTTTCAGTCCAGCTTCAGTATAGATGCATTTAATTTTTCCCAAATCCTTTCCTCCATCTGTTGTTTTTTGTTTTATTAATGATGGTCAGTATTACAGGGGCTTTGTGGTGTTTCAAAATGGTTTCATTTGCATGTCTTTGATGATCAGTGAGGCTGAGCAATTTTCATGTGTCTGCTCGCTGCCCGTATCTCTTCTTATGAAAAGTGTCGAATCACGGATTTTGCACACTTTCAAAGGGAAAGTTTACCTGATTTTTCTGGGTGTTTGAGTTTCTTGTACATCCCAGATACTTTTTCTGATATATAGGTAGAGAATCTTTTCCCCAATCTGTTGGCTGTATCACTACACTTCTGATGGTTTCTTTTGTTTTGCAGAAGAATATTAATTTGATGAGATCCCACTTGTCTAACTTACTTTTAACGGCATGGGTATTTAGGGTTCTGAAAAGGAATTAGTTTCCGCTTCCAGTTTCCATGATGCTGTCTCCTGTGTTTTCTAAGATTATTATAATTTGGTGTGTTACGTTTAAGTCTTTAATCCTTTTAGAGTTCAAGTGTATGGTGATAGTTAAGGGTCCTGTTTCAATCTTGTGCATGTGTTCTGCCTTTTCCCAACACCATTTACTGAATATTTTCTCCATTACCCAGTGGACCTTGGAGTTTTTTTCCAAGAAGAGTTGGTTGAGAATTTGAGTATTTCATTCTCTGTCCTGAATCATTGACCTATGGACCTATTCTTGTACCAATACCAGGCTGTGTTGATTACTTTAAACATATAGTAAAGTTTGAAGTCTGGAACAGTGATAGTCCCTGCTTTGTTTCTTTTGATACGATTTCTTTGGCTATTCTTGATTGTTTATGGTTTCATATTAATTCTTTTTCTTTCTTTCTTTTTTTTTTTAGTTGGAGTCTCACTCTGTCGCCCAGACTGGAGTGCATTGTCAGCTCCCAGCCACCGAAGACTCCACCTGTTGTGCTCCGGTGATCCTTCGGTCTCACTATTCCAATTAACCTGAATGACAGTCATGCGCTAGCATGACAGGTGATTCTTTGATTTACAGTAGGAATTAAGACTCGCTGCCCAGGCGGGTCTCGAACCCGCAGGCTCAGGCAATCCACTCACCTCAGCCTCCAAAGGTGCGTGATTACAGGCTGAAGCACAGAGCCTGGCTCATATGACTTCTTTACTGTAATTTCTAGGTCTGAGAATAATGATGTTAACTTAATGGTTATTTCATTGAATCTGTAGATTGCCTAACAGGCTAATTTTTACATTAAAGAGGTAAGCAAAGTCAGGAAAACAGGCATGTCAAATTGTCATTTATGACATCAGCCATATTGGTACGGACCTTGACTACTGAGCAATCCTTAGGCTTCAAGGGCTTGTGTACAGTGCTCTGCCAAATACTGTAGACATGGTGAATTTCATTCCGAAGAAGTGAAGAAATCCATGTTTTCACACCAATCCAAAAACTTATCCAGGGATAAGTGACTATTCAAGAATTCACTAAACGAGGTAGCCTTTTTTTTTGTAAAACAGCGTTTATTGAGAGGACAGAGAAACTCCCAAACAGGGAGAGGATCTGAGGGGGTGGCCCAGGAGATAGTCTGTTATTATTATGGTCATTGAATCATTTTGGAGCTTGGTTATAGCACAACCACATACTATTTTACCACTTGCTTTAGTTTAGAAACTTTTGGCTGTTTTTACAATTATGTAACAGATTTGAGTCATTCTCTAACAGGATTTGAACATCGCTTTAGCTAAGATCATCATCAGTTTTTCAGAATTTCCAATTATTTAAATTTTTATTCTAATGAGGAGCCCAAATACTTACTACTTTGTAAATCTCCATGTTATATTGGTTTAAGTATATTGGGACCCAAATTCTCTTTTTTCTATGTGCCTGATTTTAAATTCTTGCTGATTAAAACTATCAGATTAAACGGATAGTTTGTTGCAGAGTACACCATTCTGTCTTAGGAAGAGAAATGCTAGGGGATTCAATGGAAAAACTCTTTAAAAATATAAAATGGGTTAAAATATAAAGGGAATGTGATTTTATATTTCCTTCACATATATAAGGGAAACTTTTCTCTACGGATTGCACATCTGTAACATTTAATCAAAATCAACAAGCAGAAAATACAGAGTGCACCCAGAAAATGCACAAAAGTTTTAAGAATGAAAAAAGCTGTATTAAATTATGATACTGTTTTATTTTCTAAAATTTTAAAGATTCATTATGCACTCTTACTTCTGAATAGCACTTAAGTACACTGAATCTCAAGGTTCAGTTTTCTAAGAATGATATGGATCTGGAATCTTAACAGGTTTCAATTTAGGCAGAATAAAACTTTCAGAATTTATGTGAGAAACACTGTACTAGTTAGTTTTGAAGGCAGAATTATACCATGTATTCCAGTGTTAAAGGGAAAGGAATTATCATTGGAGTATTACACAATCTTAAAAAATCAATCCCTGCATAATGAACATTTCTAGGCCCAACCCTGAATTGTAACCATTTTAAAAGTAAAAAAAATTGAATAAACAAATAAAGTCAGTTGCATGTTTTATAGCTTTTATTTATTTATTTATTTATTTATTTATTTATTTATTTATTTTAATTTTTTAAATAATGTGGTTTACTATTCAGAGTTAGATATACAAACATTAATTTTGCAGGGTCCCTGGTTGATGAGTTATGCCCCTCCCTTCCTTAGAAGTATCCCTCCACTGCCAATCTCACCCCTTCCCCAAACAGTTTTCCACTACTGTCAATCACTTACTTACAGCACTATGAGTGATCAATTCAGCTCTTGAGTGAAAACATATGGAACTCTCTTCTTTGTTTCTGTGATAATTACTGAAAATGAC
>NW_007127965.1:0-761 GCF_000164805.1 Carlito syrichta
TTCTTTTGTTTTGCAGAAGTATATTAATTTGATGAGGTCCCACTTTTCTAACTTACTCCTTAAGGCATGGGTATTTAGGCCTCTGAAGAGGAATTAGTTTCCGGTTCCAGTTTCCCTAATGGTGTCTCCTGCGTTTTGCAAGATTATTATAATTTGGTGTTTTACATGTAGGTCTTTGATTCATTTTGAGTTAATGTGTATGGTGATAGATATGGGTCCTGTTTCAATCTTGTGCATGTTGTCAGCCTTTTCACAGCACCATTTACCGAATATGTGCTCCATTAACCAGTGGGTCTTGGAGGTTTTTTCAAAGATGAGTTGGTTAAGAATTTGAATATTTCATTCTCTGTCCTGATCCATTGACCTATGGACGAAATCTTGTACTAATACAAGTCTGTGTTAATTACTGTAAACATAAAGTTTGTATTCTGGAACTGCGATAGCTACTGCTTTGTTTCTTTTGATAATATTCTTTTTGCTATTCGTGATTGTTTATGGTTTCTAAATAAAACTTTACTGCAATTTCCAGGTCTGAGAAGAATGATGCTAACTTAATGGTTATTTCATTGAATCTGTAGATTGATTAAAGACTAAATTTACATTAAAAAGAGGTAAGTAAAGTCACGGAAACAAGCATGTCAAATTGTCATTTATGACATCAGCCTCAGAAATTTGACATCATAATGGGGAAGGAACTTGACTAGTAAGCAATCCTTAGACTTCCAGAACTTGTGTACAGTTCTTTGCCCAGTGGGGTAGAC
>NW_007127966.1:0-3475 GCF_000164805.1 Carlito syrichta
CGGGGTATGTTGTATTTCAAAGTTGTTTCATATGCATTTCTTTGATGATGAGTGAGGCTGAGCAATTTTCATGTGTCTGCTGACTGCCCTTATCTCTTCTTATGAAAAGTGTCCAATCACGCATTTTGCACACATTTCAAAGGGAAAGTTTGTCTGATTTTTTTGAGTGTTAGAGTTTCCTGTATATCCTAAATGTTATATCTTTTTATAGATATATAGGTGGAGAATCGTTTTCCAAATACTGGTGGTTGAATCCCTGCTCTTCTGATGGTTTCTTTTGTCTTGCAGAAGTATATTAATGTCATGAGGTCCCACTTATCTCACTTACTTCTTAAGGCATGGGTATTTAGGGCTCTGAAGAGGAATTAGTTTCCAGTTCCAGTTTCCCTAATGGTGTCCCCTACGTTTTGTAAGATTATTATAATTTGGTGTTTTACGTTTAGGTCTCTGATCCATTTAGAGTTAATGTGTATGGTGATAGATAGGGGTCCTGTTTCAATCTTGTGCATGTTGTCAGCTTTTCCCAGCACCATTTACTGTATATGTTCTCCATTACCCAATGGGCCTTGGAGGTTTTTTAAAAGATGAGTGGGTTGAAGAATTTGAGGATTTCATCTCTATCCTGACCCATGGCCTATGTATCCTATTCTGTACCATACCAGCTGTGTTGATAACTGTAAAATATGGGGACCAGGTCCTGATGTGAATTGTGAGAACTGCTGCTTTGGTTCTTTTGATAAGATTCTTTTGGCTATTCGTGATTTTTTGTGGTTCCCATGAATCCTTTATTGCAATTTGCAGATATGAGAAGAATGATCTTACTTTAATGGTTATTCTCTGAATCTGTAGATTAACTAAAAGGCTATTTTTTTACATTAAAAGAGGAAAGTAAAGTCAGGGAAACAAACATGTGAAATTATCATTTATGACATCAGTCTCAGAACTTTGACAACATATTGGGAGGGACCCTGACTACTGAGCAATCCTTAGGCTTCAAGTAATTCTGTACAGTGCTCTGGCAAATGAGGTAGACATGGTGGATTTCATTCCTAAGAAGTGAAGGGAACCATGTGTTCACACCTATCCAAAAATTTATCCAGGGATAAGTTATTCAAGAATCCTCTAAACGAGGTAGTCTTTTTTTTTTTTTAAAGCAGTGTTTACTGAGAGGACCGAGAAACTCCCAAACTGGGAGGGGAGCTGTGGGTGTTACCCAAGAAGCATTGTATTATTATTATGGTCACGGAATCCTGTTGATGTTTTGTTATAGCACAACCAAATAATATTTTAGCACTTTCTTTAGTTTAGAACCTTTTGGATGTTTTGAGTATTGTGTAACAGCCTTTGAGCAGTTTTTCCTACAGCATTTGAACATTGCTATTGCTGAGATCATAATTACTTTTCCAAAAGTTTCAATTATCTCAATTTTTATGCTAATGCAGAGTCCAAGTGCTTACTACATTGTAAATCTCCATGTTATTTTGGAATAAATATATTGGGCCCCAAATTCTTTTTTTTCTGTATGCCTCATTGTAAGTGCTTGGTGATTAAAAGTATCAGAATAATCGGACACTTTGTTGCAGAGTACAGCATTATGTCTTAGGCAGAGAAGATACTAGGTGATTTCAATAGAAATACTCTTTTAAAAATATAAATTGGGTTAAAGTATAAAGGCAATGTGATTGTATATTTCCTTCAAATATATAAAGGAAATTTTTCTCCTAGAATTGCACATCTGTAACATTTAATCAAAATTAACAAGCAGAAAATATATATAGTGCACCAAGAAAATGTACACACATTTTCAGAATCGAAAATGCTGTATTAAATTACGATATTGTTTTATTTTCTAAAATTTTTAAGATTTATTATGCATTCCGCCTTCAGAATAGCACTTAGGTACACTGAATCTCAAGGTTCAGTTTTCTAAGAATGATATAGATCTGGAATCTCAACAAGTTTCAACTTAGTCAGAATAAAACATTCAGAATTTATGTGAGAAACACTGTAGGTGTGAATTTTGAAGGCAGAATTATGCCTCATATTCCAACGTATTAAAGGGAAAAGAAGTTATCACTGGAGCATTATACAATTCTTAAAAAAATGAAATCCTGCATAATGAACATTTTTAGGCCCAACCCTGAATTGTAACCATTCTTAAAGTAAAAAAAAAGAAACAATAGTATAAACAATAAAGTCAGTTGCGTGTTTTACATCTTTCACTTATTTATTTATTTAATGGTTTATTTTAATTTTTTAAAATATGTGGGGACAATTCTGAGTTAGATATACAAACATTGATTATGCAGCGTCCCTGGTTGATGAGGTATGTCCCCCCTTCCTTAGCAGTATCCCTCCACTGCTAATCTCACCCCTCCCCCTAAACAGTTTTCCACTACTGCCAATCACTTACTTACATCACGATGAGTGATCAAGTCCATCTAATGAGTGAGAACATATGGAACTCTGTTCTTTTTTTCCATGATAAATCACTGAAAACGACCTCGCTCATATCCATCAAACGTTCTGAGAAATCCCTATATCTCTCCTTTTTTATGGCTGCATAATATTCCATGTATATATGCCATATTTAGGTTATCCATTGCAGCATTGATGGGCAACATGGTTGGTACTATATTTTATTGCAGTTGTGATTAGGGCTGCAAAAAACATACTGGTGCAGGTATCATTTTGGTAAAATTATTTGAGTTCATCCAGGTATATTCTGGACAGGGGAATTACTGAGTCACATTGTAGGTCAATATGTTGTCCCTTTACAAACTGCCACACTATTTTCCAACGATGTTGCTCTACTTTTCAGTCCACATCTTGTGTAGAGGCATTTATTTCTTCCCCAATCGTTACCTGCATCTGTTATTGTTTGTTTTATTAATGATGGCCAGTCTTACAGGAGGTATGTGGTATTTCAAAGTGGTTTCATTTGCATTTCTTTGATGATGAGTGAGGCTTAACAATTTTCATGTGTCTGTTGGCTGTCCGTATCTCCTCTTATGAAAAGTGTCCAATCACGTATTTTGCACACTTTTCAATGTTAATGTTTGTCTGATTTTTCTCAGTGTTTGAGTTTCTGGTAGTTCCTAGATGTTATGCCTTTTTACAGATATATAGGTGGAGAATCATTTTCCCATTCTGTTTCCTGTATCCCTGCTCTTCTGGTGGTTTCTTTTATTTTGCAGAAGTATATTAATTTGATGAGATTCCAGTTGTCTAACTTACTACTTAAGGCATGGGTATTGAGAGCTCTGAGGAGAAATTAGTTTCCGGTTCCAGTTTCCCTAATAATGTCTCCTGGTTTTTCTAAGATTATTATAATTTGGTGTTTTACGTTTAGGTCTTTGATCCATGTATTGTTAATGTGTATGGTGATAGGTAGAGGTCCTGTTTCAATCTTTTGCATGTTTTCAGCCTTTTCACAGCACCATTTTCTGAATATGTTCTCCATTAACCAGTGGGT
>NW_007127967.1:0-839 GCF_000164805.1 Carlito syrichta
TAAAATTAAACCGAAATACGTACTGTAATTCTACGAAAGCCAAAACTGAAATTAGTAGAAAGTGGGAACAATGAAATTTCTAAGGTTAGCTTTGTTCTATAGAACCTCAAATTATCATGTTTGATCATGCTTGAACTAACATAATTCCCTGATGTAGAGTAGCCTATTCTATAATACTTTCTATGAATAAAATAAATTCAGTTTCTATTATAAGTAGAAAAAAAGTACACTAATTGTAACTAAACAACCGATTTAAAAGAATGCAGCCCAGCCCAAAGTGTACGCTGGGCTCTTAGGATTTTGGCCCAATACAAAGTTCGTGCTGGGCCACTCAGGTACGCCTAGATAATCATCTATACCATCTAAGCTGGAAACAGCTCTCTAAATATATATACTAATTCTACAATTATACTTTAAAAACTTATAAATAAGCTTGTATCGTGTATAAGGATCCCAAATGTGACCTGAGTTTGAACTGTGTAAAGTTTGAAGCCGAAACCTCAGTCTGCGAGAAACGGGACCAATGGATCCCTAGAGTCAGACATGCCTGTCATATTCTCAGAACTTCATGCTTAGGTCATCAAACCCCTGCTAGTGGGTCATGCCAAACAACAAAGAAAGGAGGAGGGAATGGGCCTTCAGTGACTGAACACAACCTGGTTGTCTCAGGGTCCCTAACACACCTGGATCCCTAACGCTCAGGTGGACCTCCACAGCCGGCTCCCAACATCTCCCCATTTTTAATTTTTAAGCATGAACCCATGGAACTCGGTGTTGAGCTGAGAAATTCTTTTCTTCACCACCTTGAAAATAATTGGAAGCAGGTACAGCAACACAAG
>NW_007127968.1:0-827 GCF_000164805.1 Carlito syrichta
CCCTTCTACAGCATTTGTGCTGAGACTTTATCATTGGGGCTATACAAAAAGTGTGAAAGAATAAAATAAATTCAGTTTCTATTATAAGTAGAAAAAAAATGTACACTAATTGTAACTAAACAACCGGTTTAAAAGAATGCAGCCCAGCCCAAAGTCGATGCTGGGCTCTTAGGAATTTGGCCCAATACAATGTTCGTGCTGGGCCACTTCAGGTATGCCTAGATAATCATCTATACCATCTAAAGCTGGAAACAGCTCTCTAAATATATATACTAATTCTACAATTATACTTTAAAAACTTATAAAGAAGCTTGTATCATGTATAAGGCTCCCAAATGTGACCTGAGTTTGAACTGTGTAAAGTTTGAAGCCGAAACCTCAGTCTGTGGGAAACGGGAGCAATGGATCCCTAGAGTCAGCCATGCCTGTCATATTCTCAGAACTTCATGCTTAGATCATCAAAGTCTCTGCTAGTGGGTCATGCCAAACAACAAAGAAAGGAGGAGGGAATGGGCCTTCAGCTCCTGGACACAACCTGGTGGTCTCAGGGCCACAGTTCACCTGGATCCCTAGCGCTCAGCTGGGCCTCCACAGTCGGCTCCCAACATAAACATATAGTAAAGTTTGAAGTCTGGAACTGTGATAACTCCTACTTTGTTCCTTTTGATAAAATTATTTTGGGTATTCATGATTGTTTATGGTTTCATATGAATATTTTGTTGTAATTTCCAAGTCTGATAAGAATGATGCTAACTTATTGGTTATTTCATTGAATCTGTAGATTGACTAAAAGGCTAATTTTTACATTAAAAGGGGTAGTAAAGTGA
>NW_007127969.1:0-825 GCF_000164805.1 Carlito syrichta
CAATCCTTAGGCTTCAAGCACTTGTGTACAGTGCTCTGCCAAATGCGATAGACAAGGTGGATTTCATTCCCAAGAAGTGAAGAGAACCATGTGTTCACAACTATCCAAAAATATCTCCTGGAATAAATAATCATTCAAGAATCCTCTAAACGAGGTAGTCTTTTTTTTTTTTTGAGTTGGAGTCTCACTCTGTCACCCAGACTGGAGTGCAGTACCCACTCCCGGTCACTGCAGTCTCGACCTGCTGAACTCTGGCGATCATTCTGCCTAAGGCTTCCAAGTAGCCGGAACTACAAGCGCATGCTACCATGCCCAGCTGATTTTTTCATTTATTGTAGATATTAGGTCTTACTGCCCAGGAAGGTTTCGAACCTGTGGGCTCAGGCAATCCATTCATCTCAGCCTGCCAAAGATGCGGGATTAAAGGCTGAGTCACCAAGCCCGGCCGTCTTTTTTTTTTTTTAAGGCAGTCTATATTGAGAGGACCAAGAAGCACCGAAATTGGGAGGGGACCTGAGGTGGTTGGTCAAGAGGTAATCTTTTACCATTATGGTCATGGAGTCCTGTTGGAGTTTGGTTATGGTACAACCAAAAAATATTTTAGCACTTTCTTTAGTTTAGAAAGGTTTGGATGTTTTTAGTATTGTGTAACAGCAGTTGAGCAGTTTTTCCTACAGGATTTGAACATTGCTTTTGCTAAGATCATAATCAATTTTACAGAATTTTCAATTATCTAAATTTTTATACTAATGCAGATTCCAAATATTTACTACTTTGTAAATCTCCATGTTATATATATATATAACATGGATATAATATATAATA
>NW_007127970.1:0-10389 GCF_000164805.1 Carlito syrichta
CGATCTACAAGAAACTCAAAACGCTCAGAAAAATCAGAAAAACATTCCCTTTGAAAAGTGTGCAAAATACGTGATTGAATAGTTTTCATAAGAAGAGATACAGGCAGCCAGCAGACACATGAAAATTGCTCAGCCTCACTCATCATCAAAGAAATGCAAAAGAAACCATTTTGAAATACCACATACTCCTTGTAACACTGGCCATCTTTTATAAAACAAAAATAACCAATGCAGGTAAGGATTTGGAAAAAAATAAATGCTTCTACACTGCATGTGAACTGAAAAGTATCACAATATCTTTGGAAAACAGTGTGGTGGTTTGCAAAGGGACAAGATATTGACCTACATGTCACTCAATAATTCCCCATCGAAAATATACCTGGAGGAACTCAAATCCTTTCACCAAAAAGCTACCTGAACCAGTATGTTTTTCGCAGCTCTAATCACAATTGGAATAAAACATGGTACCTACCATGTTGCCCATGAAAGCTGGGCAATGTGTAATATAACTGTGGTATATACCCAGTTTAATATTATGCAGCCATAAAAAAGGACAGATATAAGTATTTTCCAGAACGTTTGCTGGATATGAGGTTGGTTATTTTCAGTGATTAATCACAAAAACAAAGAACAGAGTTCCTTATGTTCTCACTCATGAGATGAACTTGATCACTTATAGTGCTGTAAAAAAGTGATTGGCAGTAGTGGAAAACTCTTCAGAGGGTGGGGTGAGATTGGCAGTGGTGGGATACTGCTAAGCAAGGGAGGGGCATGCCTCATCAACCAGGGACCCTGTATAATCAATGTTTGTATATCTAACTCTGAATTGTACCCCACATTTGTTAAAAAATTAAAATAAATAATCAAATAAATAAGTAAATGAGAACTGTAAAACATGCAACTGACTTTGTTTATTCTATTTTTGTTTACTTTAAAAATGGTTACAATTCAGGGTTGGGCCTAGAAATGTTTATTATGCAGATATTGATTTTTTACGAATTGTATAATACTCCAATGATATCTCCTTTTCCCTTCAATACGTTGGAATGCCTGGTATAATTCTGCCTTCAACGTTGACAATTACAGTGTTTCTCACATATTCTGCCTGTGGGGTTCCAGTCCCACAAGGGTTGTGGGCTTTCCCGAAGGAAAGACGGATAGGTGAAAGATGAAAATATTATACTCAGACATATGATTCCTGAACAGATGACGTTTAATGATAGCTAAGGGAAAGATTTTAAACCATTTGTAAAGGGCCAAGACATAAAATTCCTAAACATACATATCCTCTGCAAGTTACCACCATCTTGTGGTCTTAGCAACCAACAAGCCAATAACACTATAAACATTCAGACAATGAGTCTTATCCAAAATGACAAAGATGATAGTTTCATTCCAAAGTCCCGAATTACAGTCCTTGAACTGTTCCAGAAAGTTTCCAAGTGCAAAGTTCTTCATGTAGCAGTAGTTTTCCTTCTGGGTCTTTATGCCCTTCAGAGCTTTGTAATCACCTTTCTCGTCCAGGTTTCTTCGTTATTTTTCTCTCTATCCTGTGGTGTTTATTTCTAAAAAGAACTCAAAAGAAGCGTTTCGTAGTGTTTCCTAGGCCCCCAACGTTGCTTTCTGTCTTTAGCTAATTTATCATAAAAGTGTCTGATTAGTATATTATGAGTTCAGTGAAAACCTACTGTTTAAGTATTAACTTATAGTTTTAACTACTGAATTAAGTAAAAACCTTAATGATTAATCTTTATCCTAAGTTAGTGAAAACAATGATATAAATCACCTACATATCTACTAGATAAGTGTTAAAACTTATAATGAATTCATAATGAACTCACTATAAACGCGTGCTTCTAAAAACCTTATGTATAAACACTAAACTACATAATACTAAATCAAATAAGAAGTGAACATACTTATATCATGTATTACTTAAGTAATATCTAGTAACATAACCAAGTGAAAGAAAGTATTCTTGATGTGCTTTAGAGTTTATCCCTTGCATATGTTAGAAAAGGCCAAACGGCATAATGGGAAAGGGAAAAATAAACCATGACATTTCCAGATTAGCTGTGAGTACTTCACATAAACACGCCATTTTCTTCTTCCATGACTGCACAGATTCTTTAGTGGTACTAAACAGCAAAGGTGGAAGACAGAAGGGCCTCAGCTTCCCAGGCTCGTCCTGTGGCCTGCAGTCTTCGGCCCACCAGGACCCTATCAATCAGGTGGGCCTCCAAGGTTGGTTCCCAATATCTGCCTAACTTGAAACTTGTTGAGATTCCAGACCTATATCATCCTTAGAAAACTGAAACTTGAGATTCAGTATACCTAAGTGCTATTCGGAAGGCAGAAGGCATAATAAATCTTAAAACTTTTAGAAAAGAAAACAGTATCATAATTTAATGCAACTTTTTCTATTCTTAAAATTTGTGTACATTTTCTTGGTGCACTCTGTATTTTCTGCTTGTTAAATTTGAATAAATGTTACACATGTGCAATCCTTAAAGAAAAATTCCCCTTAGATATTTGAAGGTAATATAAAATCACATTCCCTTTATATTGTAACACAATTTTTATTTTTAAAAGAGTATTTTTATTGAATCCCCTAGAATTTTCTCTACCTAAGACATGATGCTGTACTCTGCAACAAAGTATCCGATTAATATTATACTTTTAATCACCAACCATTTAAAATGAGACACACAGAAAAAAAAGATAATTTGGAGCCCAATATGTATAAACCAAAAAACATGAAGATTTACATGGTAGTAAGTATTTGGGCTCTCCATGACTTTAAAAATTTAGATAATTGAAAATTCTGGAAAACTGATTATGATCCTAGCAAAGTAATGCTCAAATCCTGTAGGAAAAACTGCTCAAATGCAGATACACAATATTAAAAACCTCCAAAACTTTCTAAAGTAAAGAAAGTGCTAAAATATTATTTGCTTGTGCTATAACCAAGCTCCAACAGGACTTTGTGATCATAATAATAAAAGACTACTTCGTGGGCAGCACCCTCAGGTCCCCTCACAGTTTGGGAGTTTCTCATTCCTCTCAGTAAAGACTGCTTAAAAAAAAAGACTACCTCGTTTAGAGGATTCTTGAATGGTCACTTAACCCTGGAGACATTTTTGGATGTGTTCACCCTGTGAGACACATGGTTATCTTCACTCCTTTGGAATGAAATCCAAAGTGTCTACCGCATTTGGCATTGCACTGTACACAAGTGCTTGAAGTCTAAGGATTGCTCATTAGTCAATGTCCCTCCCATTATAATGTCAAAGTTCTGAGCCTGATGTCATAAATGACAATTTGACATGCTTCTTTCCCTGACTTTACTTACCTCTTTTAATGTAAATATTAGCCTTTTAGTCATTCTATAGATTCAATGAAAAAACGATTAAGCTAACCTCATTCATCTCAGACCTGGAAATTACAAAAAATAATTCATATGAAGCCATAAAACATCATGAACAGCCAAAAGAAACTTATCAAAAGAAACAAAGCAGGAGCTACTGCAGTTCCAGACTTCAAATTTTACTATATGTTTACAATAATTAACACAGCCTTGTATTGGTACAAGAATAGGTCCATAGGATAATGGATCACGACAGAGAATGAAATGCTCAAATCCTCAACCAACTCATCTTCAAAAAAACCTCCAAAACCCACTGGGTAAGGGAGAACATATTCAGTAAATGGTGCCAGGAAAAGGCTGACAGCATGCACAAGATTGAACCAGCACACCTTTCTATCACCATACACATTAAATCTATATGGATCAAAGACCTAAACGTAACAACAAATTATAATAATCTTAGAAAACGCAGGATACACCATTAGGGGAACTGGAATCAGAAACTAATTCATCTTCTGTTGGAAGCTGGCCAAGGAGGCTCACTGAGCATTAGAAATCAGGGGGGGCTGAAGACCCTGAGACCACTAGAAGTGTGTTCAGGAGCCATGACTTCATTACTTCTCCCTTCTGTTGGCATGACAGCCTTCTGTTGGCATGATAGTCTTCTGTTAGCTCAATCATGAAAACTCCAGACAGGGATGAACACAAGCTAACATTAGAAACCCGTTGTTCCCATTTCCCTGTCTGCGGTTTAGGCTTTTGTCTGGTACAAGACAAGACCACATCAAAGAGCCTAGGAACTGAAAGCCCAGCATGACTTTTTGATTGAGACACGTTAAGTAGAACAGGTTTTAGATATTTTGTTTTAAGTTTCATTGATTATGTCAGGGTAAAGCAAAGGAATAGATAAACTGTTTATCAATATGAAAGTTATTCATAAGTAAACTAAATAGAATAAAATAAAATATAGATTACAATTGATAAAATGGTATAATATTAATTTAGGTATAATATAATTTATTTAGTTATAATATTAATAGAAACTGTAATAATATTTCCAAGGGACATTAGTCTAGCATAGGAACTGGATAGACAAGTTGGGCTTGTTCTCTACCTTGCTTGAAGAAATATCTGGTGGGTAGGAGATGACCCCATGCACCTGATTGTCTGTGTATGTGGGAGACATCTGAATCTCAATGAGCAAAATCTGTAAATAAAAACCCTTTATACTTTTCAATAAACGGCTTCTGTTACTTGTTGTTTTAAGTTTAGGTCTTTGATCCATTTAGAGTTAATGTGTATAGTGATAGATAAGGGTCCTTTTTCAATATTGTGCATGTTGCCAGCCTTTTCCCAGCACCATTTACTGAATATGTTCATCGTTAACCACTGGGTCCTGGAGGTTTTTTCAAAGATGCTTTGGTTGAGATTTTGAAGATTTCATTCTCTCTCCTGATCCACTGTCCTATGGACCTATTCTTGTACTGATAACAGGCTGTGTTGATTATGGAAAACATAAAGTAAACTTTGAAAACTGGAACTGCAATAGCTCCTGTTTTATTTCTTTTGATAAGATTCTTTTGGGTATTCATGATTGTTTATGGTGCCATATGAATGCTTTATTGCAATTTCCAGGTCTGAGAAGAATATTAACTTAATGGTTATTTCACTGAATCTAAAGGCTAATTTTTATATTAAAAGACGTAAGTAATGTCAGGGAAACAAGCATGTCGCATTGTCATTTATGACATCAGTCTCAGAACTTTGACATCATAAAGAAAGTTACCTTGACTACTGAGCAATCCTTAGGCATAAAACACTTGTGTATAGTGCTCTGCCAAATGCAGTAGACATGGTGGATTTCATTCCCAACAAGTGAAGAGAATCATGTGTTCACACATATCCAAAAATTTCTCCAGGCATAAGTGACCATTCAATGATTTCTAAACGAGGTAGTCTATCTTTTGTTTTAAAGCAGTGTTTATTGAGAGGACCAAGAAACCCCCAAACTGAGAAGGGACAACAGGGGTTGCTCAAGTGGTAGTCGTTTATTAGCATGGTTACGGAGTTATGTTGAGGCTTGGTTATAGAAAAACCTAACAATATTTCAGCACTTTCTTTAGTTTAGAAACTTTTGAATGTTTTAGTATTTTGCAATAGCGTTTGAACACTGTTTCATACAGGATTTGAACATTGCTTTTTCTAAGATCATAATCAATTTTCCAGGATTTTCAAAAATCTTCGTTTTTATACTAATGCAGAGTCCAAATACTTACTACGTTGTAAATCTCCATGTTATTTGGGTTTATAAATATTGGACCCCAAATTCTCTTTATCTGTGTGCCTCATTTTAAATGCTTCGTGATTAAAAGTATCAGATTAATAGGATAATTTGCTGCACAGTACAGCATTATGTCTTAGGTAGAGAAAATACTAGGGGATTCAATGGAAATACTATTTTAAAAATATAACTTGGGTTAAAATATAAAGGGAATGTGATTTTATATTTCCTTAAATTATATAAGGGAAACTTTTCTCTAAGGATTGCACATCTGTATCGTTTAATCAAACTTAACAAGGAGAAAATGCAGAGTGCACCATGAAAATGTACACAAAATTGAAGAATGGAAAAAGCTGTATTAAATTACTATACTATTTATTTTCTAAATTTTTAAGATCTATTATGCATTCTGCCTTCTGAGTAGCACTTAGGTCAGTGAATCTCAAGGCTCAGTATTCTAAGAATGATGCAGATCTATAATCTCAACAAGTTTCAATTTAGGTAGAATAAAAAATTCAGAATTTATGTGCGCAACACAGTAGTAGTCAATTTTGTAGGCAGCATTATACAATGTATTCCCAACTATTAAAGGGAAAAGGAGTTATCATTGCAGTATTATACAATTCTTGAAAAATCAGTCCCTGCATAATGAACATTTCTAGGCCCAAACCTGAATTGCAACCATTATTAAAATAGAAAAAAATAAAAAAGAATAAACAAATGAAGTCATATGCAAGTTTTGCAGCTTTCATTTATTCATTTTGTAATTATTTATTTTAATTTTTTAAATGTGTGGTGAAATTCAAAGTTATACATCAAACATTGATTATGCAGGGTCCCTGGTTGATGAGGTATGCCCCTCCTTCCTTAGCAGTATCTCTCTATTACCAAACTCAGAATGGAGAGGAATGGAATGGAATGGAATGGAAGGGAATGGAGAGAAATGGAATGAAATGGAATGGAATGGAAAGGAATGGAATGGAATGGAAAGGAATGGAGAGTAATGGAATGGAATAGAATGGAATGGAATGGAGAGTAACAGAATGGAATAAAACGGAATGGAATGGAATGGAATAGACAGTAACGGAATGGAATGGAATGGATTGGAATGGAATGGAATACAATGGAATGAAATGGAGAGTAACGGAATGGAAAGGAATTGAAAAGAAGGGAATGGAATGGAATGGAGAGTAACAGAATGGAATGGGAAGGAACAAAATGGAATGGAGAATAACTGGAATGAAATGAAATGGACTGTAACAGAATGGAAGGGAATGGAGAGTAACAGAGAGGAATGGAATGGAATAGAATGGAATGGAATGGAGAGTAAGAGAATGGAATGCAATGGAATGAAAAGGAATAAAATGGAATGGAATGGAGAGTATTGGAATGGAATGGAATGGAAAGGAATGGAATGGAGAGTAACGAAATGGAATGGAATGGAATGGAATGGAATGGAATGGGGAGTAACAGAATGGAATGGAGAGGAATGGAATGGAATGGGATGAAATGGAATGGAATGGAGAGTAACGGAATGGAATGGAGTGGAATAGAAAGGAATGCAGAGTAAGTGAATGGAAACGAATAGAATGGAATGGAATGGAATGGAAGTAGAGTAACGGAATGGAATGGAATAAAATGAAATGGTGACTAATGGAATGGAATGAAATGGAATGGAAAGGAGAATAACGGAATGAAATGGAATGGAAAGGAAAATAATGGAATGGAATGGAGAGTAAAGGAAGGAAATGGAATGGAATGGAATGGAGAGTAACGGAATGGAATGGAATACAATGGAATGGAAAGGAGAGTAGTAGAATGGAATGGAATGGAAAGGAACAGAGAGTAATGGAATAGAATGCATTGCAATGGAATGGAATGGAGTGGAGAGTAACGGAATGGAATGGAAGGGAATGCAGTGAAATGGAACATAATGGAATGGAATGGAAAGGAGAGTAACGGAACGGAATGGAATGGAATGGAATGGAGAGTAATGGAATGAAATGGAATCGAATGGAATGGGGATTATCGGATTGGAATGGATTGGATTGGAATGGAGACTAACGGACCGGAATGGAATGGAAAGGATAGCAACGAAATGGAATGGAATGGAATGGAGAGTAACAGAATGGAGAGCAATGGAATGGAGAGGTATGGAATGGAATGGAATGGAATGGAGTAGAATGGGGAGTAACGAAATGGAATGGAATGTAATGGAGAGTAGCAGAATGGAATGGATAGGAATGGAATGAAATGGAGAGGAGAGTAATGGAATAGAATGAAGTGGAATGGAATGGAAAGGAGAGTAACAGAATGGAATGGAATAGCACTTAATGGAGAGTAATGGAATGGAATGGAGTGGAGTGGAATAGAGAGGAATGGAATGGAATGGAATGAAATGGAATGGAAAGGGGAGTAAAGGAATGGAATGGATTGGATTGGATGCACACTAACAGAATGGAATGGAATGGAATGGAATGGATAGTAACGAAGTGGAATGGAATGCAATGAGATGGAATGGAATGGAATTGAATGGAGAGTAACGGAATGGAAAGGAATGGAACGGAGTGGAATGGAATGGAGTGGAATGGGGGTAATGAAATGGAATGGAATGGAATGCAGAGTAATGGAATGGAATGGAATGGAAGGGAATGGAATGGAGAGTAATGGAATGGAATGGAATGACATGGAATGGAGAGTAAAGGAATGGAATGGAATGGAATGGAATAGAATGGAGAGTAACGGAAGGGAATGGAGTGGAATGGTGAGTAACGTAATGGAATGGAAAGGAGAATAACGGAATGGAATGTAATGAAAGGGAATGGAATGGAGAGTAGCGGAATGGAGTAGAATGACATGGAATGGAGAGTAACGGAATGGAATGGGGAGAATCGGAGTAGAATGGAATGGAATGGAATGGAGACTAATGGAATGGACTGGAAAGGAATGGAATGGAATGGATAGTAACGAAGTGGAATGGAATGGAATGGCATGGAATGGAGAGTAAAGGAATGGAATGGTATAGAATGGAATGGAGAATAAGGGAAAGGAATGGAAAGGAATGGAGAGTAACGGAATGGAATAGAAGGGAAAGGAATGGAGAGTAACAGAATGGTTGGAATGGAATAGAATGGAGAGTAAAGGAATGGACTGTAATGGAATGAAATGGAATGGAGAGTAATAGAATGGAATGGAATGGAATAGAATGGAGAGTAACGCAATGGAATGGAATGGAAGGGAATGGAATGGAGAGTAACGGAATGGAATGGAATGAAATGGAATGAAGAGTAAAGGAATGGAATGCAATGGAATGGAATGGAGAGTAACCAAAAGGAAAGGAATGGAAAGTATTGGAATGGAATGGAATGAAATGGAGTTACGAAATGGAATGGAATGGAGTGTAACAGAACGGAATGGAATGAAGTGGACTGCAATGGAATGGAATGGATTGGAATGAAGAGTAATAGAATGGAATGGAATGGAATTGAATGGAATGTACAGTAATGAAATTGAATGGAATGGAAAGGAATGGATTGGAGAGTAACCAAATGCAATGGAATAGAATGGAATGGAATGGATAGTAACGGAATGGAATGGATTAGAATGGAATGGGGAGTAACGTAATGCAATGGAATGGAGTGGAATGGAGTGTAACAGAATGGAATGGATTGGAATGGAATGGAATGGAATGGAAAGGAGAGTAACAGAATGGAATGGAATGGAATGGAATGGAGAGTAAAGCAATGGAATGGAATGGAGTGGAATAGAGAGGAATGGAATGGGGAATGGAATGGGAGTAATGAAATGGAATGGATGGGATTGGAATGCACACTAATAGAATGGAATGGAATGGATAGTAATGAAGTGGAATGGTATGGAATGGAATGGAATGACATGGAATTGAGAGTAACGGAATGGAATGGAATGGAATGGTTAGTAACGAAATGGAATGGAATGGAATGGAGAGTAACGAAATGGAATGGAAAGAAAGGGAATGGAATGGAGAGTAACGGAATGGAATGGAATGGAAGGGAATGAAATGGAGAGTAATGGAATGGAATGGAATGACATGCAATGGAGAGTAACGGAATGGAATGGAATGGTGAGTAACGAAATGGAATGCAATGGAATGGGGAGTAAAGGAATAGAATGGAATGGAAGGCAATGGAATGGAGAGTAACGGAATGGAATGGAATGACATGGAATGGAGAGTAACGGACTCGAATGGAATAGAATGGAATGGAGAGTAACAGATAGGAATGGAATGGAAAGGAATGGATTGGAATGGAACGGAATGGAATGAATTGGAATCGATTGGAATGGAATTGAATGGAGAGTAACGGAATGGAGATGAATGGAATGGAACGGACTGGAATGGCAGATAGTGTAATGAAATAGAATGGAATGAAAAGGAATGGATTTGAGAGTAACTGAATGGAATGGAATGGAATGGAATGGAATGGAATGGAATTGAAGGCAATGGAATGGAATGGAATGGAATGAAATGGAATGTAGTGTAACGGAAAGGAAGGGAGATTAACGGAATGGAATGGAATGGTGAGTTAAGGAATGGAATAGAAAGGAAAGGAATGGAGGGTAACGGAATGGAATTTAATGGATTGGAGTGGAATAGAATGGAAGGGAATGCAATGGAATAGAATGGAGAGTAATGGAATGGAATGGAATGCAATGGAAAGTAAAGTAAATGAATGGAATGGAATGGAATGGAATGGAATGGAAG
>NW_007127971.1:0-904 GCF_000164805.1 Carlito syrichta
CAGGTCAAGGCTTCAGTGGCTGGGAGCGGTCACTACTCTCCAGTCTTGTCGACAGAGTGAGAATACAACTGATAAAAAATTAGTAATAATTCATATGAAATCATAAACAATCATGAATAGCCAAAAGAATCTTATCAAAAGAAACAAAGCAGGAGCTAACGCAGTTCCAGATTTCAAACTTTACTATATATTTACAGTAATCAACACAGCCTGGTATTGGTACAAGAATAGGTCACAGGCCAATGAATCAGGACAGAGAATGAAATGCTCACATTCTCAAACAACTCATCTTTGAAAAAACCTCCAAATCCCACTGGGTAATAGAGAACATATTCAGTAAATGGCACTGGGAAAAGTCTGACGACATGCACAAGATTGAAACAGTACCCCAATCTATCACCATACACATTCACTGTAAATGGATCAAAGACCTAAACATAAAACATCAAATTATAATAATCTTGGAAAACGCAGTAGACACCTTTAGGGAAACTGGAACAGGACACTAATTCCTCTTCAGAGCACTAAATACCCATGCCGTAAGCAGTAAGTTAGACAAGTGGGATCTCATCGAATTAATATACTTCTGCAAAACAAAAGAAACCATCAGAAGAGAAGGGATATAGCCAACAGAATGGGAAAAACGATTCTCCACATATATATCTGTAAAAATGCATAACATCTAGAATCTACAAGAAATTCAAACACTCAGCAAAATCAGACAAACATTCCCTTTGAAAAATGTGCAAAATATGCGATGGACTCCTATAAGAAGAGATCTGGGCAGCCAGCAGACACATCAAAATTGCTCAATCTCACTCATCATCAAAGAAATGCAAATTAAATGAATTTGAAATACCACATACCCTGGTGAGACTGGCCTTCTCTAATAAAACAACAATAA
>NW_007127972.1:0-812 GCF_000164805.1 Carlito syrichta
CCTCCCTTTACATTTTAACCCAATTTATATTTTTAAAAGTGTATTTCCACTGAATCCCCTAGTATTTTCTATACCTAAGACATAATGCTGTACTCTGCAAGAAAGTATCTGATTAATCTGTTACATTTAATCACCAAGCCTTTAAAATGAGACACACAGAAAGAAAAGATTTTGGGTCTCAATATATGTAAACCAAAATAATATGGAGACTTAAAAAGTACTAAGTTTTTGGGCTCTACATTAGTAAACAAATTTAAATAATTGAAAATTCTGGAAAATTGACAATGATCTTAGCTAAAGCGATTTTCACATCTTGTTAGAAAAATAGCTGAAATTCTGTCTCATAATAGTAAAAACACCCATAAAGTTTCTAAACTGAAGAAAGTGATAAAATATTATTTTGGTGTGCTATAACCAAGCTCCAACAGGACTTCCTGACCATATTAATAAAAGACTACTTTGTGGGTAACCCTCTCAGTTCCCCTCCCAGTTTGAGTGTTTCTCAGTACTTTCAATAAGACTGCTTAAAAAAAAAAGGCAACCTCATTTAGAGGATTCTTGAAGGGTCACTTCTACATGAATAAATTTTTGGATAGGTGTGAACACACACTTCTAGGGAATGAAATCCACCATGTCTATCGCATTTGCCAGAGCACTGTACACAAGTTCCTGAAGCCTAATGATTTCTCAGTAGTCAATGTCCCGCCTATTATGATGTCAAAATTCTGAGGCTGTTGTCATAATGACAAATTGACATGTTTGTTTCCCTGACTTTACTTACCTCTTTTAATGTAAAAATTAGCGTTTTAGTC
>NW_007127973.1:0-883 GCF_000164805.1 Carlito syrichta
CACACAATAATAGATACGGTCAGGATTGGGAAGAAATAAATGCTTTACACTGCATGTGGACTGAAAAGTAGAGCAACATCTTTGGAAAACAGTGTGGTGGTTTGTAAAGGGTCAAAATCTTGACCTACCATGTGACTCGTAATTCCCCTGTGGATAATATACCCGGAGGAACTCAATTCATTTCACCAAAAGATACCTGCACCAGTATACGTTTGCTGCTCTAATCACAATTACAATAAAACATTGTACCAACTATATTGCCCATCAAAGCTGGAATGGATAAAATAAAAGTGGCATATACACAGTGGAATATTATGCAGCCATAAAAAGGACAGATATAAGAATTTTCAGAACATTTGATTGATATGAGGTAGGTCATTTCCAGTCACTTATCACAGAAAAAAAGAACAGAGTTCCATATGTTCTCACTCGTGAGCTGAACTTGATCACTTATAGTGTTGTAAGAAAGTGATTGGTAGTAGTGGAAAACTGATTAGGGGAGGGGTTAGATTGGCAGTGGAGGGATTCTGCTAAGGAATAGAGGGGCATACATCATCAACCAGGGACCCTGCAAAATCAATGATTGTATATCTAACTCTGAATTGTATCCCACGTTTTTAAAAAATTAAAATAAATAAATAAATGAAAGCTGTAAAACATGCAACTGACTATTTTTTAATTATATTTTTTAATTATTTACCTTAAAATGGTTACAATTCAGGGTTGGGCCTAAAAATGTTCACTAGACTGGGATTAATTTTTTAAGAATCGTATAATACTCCAATGAAAACTCCTTTTCCTTTTAATATGTTGGAATGCATGGTATGAATTCTGCCTTCCAAATTGACAACTATATTGTTTCTCACATAAATTCTGAATGTTT
>NW_007127974.1:0-4963 GCF_000164805.1 Carlito syrichta
CCAGGATGATCTTTGAACTGGGCCACATTCTTTTGAAACTGGTTTGAGCTATAATTAAGAGTTTTCATAGTGTAAGTAGAATTAGCACAGAATAGAAAGGTATTAGGATTTAAGTCAGTCATTAGGTGTCTGCTTATGCATAAGTTTTAGAAGTTATTGATTATTAACATTTTATGATGTTAGAATTGTTGTATTGCCTTGGAGGAACATAACCCAAGCATAAGGAACAGAGATAATTTTGGGATTGTCCATCCTCATGCTTGGGAAAACACCTGGTGGGTGGAGGACGCCCCTCATCCTCCTCATTTGTGTTCACGTGAAAGTCTTGTGATTTGATTGAGATTGTCCTTCCTCATGCTTAAGGAAACACCTGGTGGGTGGGGGAATGCGTCTCATCCAACTGGCCTTGTGTTCACGTGAAGGTCTTGTGATTTAACATGTGAAAATTTGGGATAAAAGACTCATGGTTGTTCCCAATAAACGGCTTCTGCTCATTTTACTGAAGAGTTGTCCACTTTCTTTCTTTCTCTTTCTTCCTCTTTATATCTATCCCTCCATCTTTCTTTCTTTTAACATCTATCCCTACTACAGAATCAGCTTCTGCACTAGCCAGAGTCCAGTCTCTTTCTTTCTCCCCCTTTCTCTTTCTTTCTCTTTATTTCTCCAGAATAATCGCTGATGCTGCCCCACCTTCCAGGGACACTCTAAAACTCTGCAGGGGCTGGTCCCCTGTAAATGGTGCCCAATGTGGGACCCCTGAAAAGGTAAGTATTTTTCTGTTTCAGGGCCAGCTAGGATCTTACCCAGGGTGCTGCAGACCCCTCTGTAGAGACAGACAGAGCGAGGATGGGTAAGCAAGTTTTTGTGAAGTCAGAGCCGTGTTCTAATCATGGGCCAGAGTGAATCTAGGAATGGAAAATATTCCTTAGTATCTTAATGAATACTTTGTCTAAACATGGAACTAAAGCTTCTTCTTCTAATCTAGCTCGTTTGTACATTTTGTGCAGTAACAATGTTAATTAAAAATGCTTTAAATCCACAGCATGATTATGAGAAATTTCCTTCCAAAAAGGCTGCTAATGGTGATGATGATGAAGAAACTTTTCACTGCAGCCTCGGCTCCCCCTGGTTATAATGACAATGATAAATTATCTCCCCAGCATGAAGCTGAATCCGAGGCAGAAGCTGATAGATTCCATACTGGTCCCCCGTATGTTTACAGTAATCAACACAGCCTAGTATTGGTACAAGAATAGGTCCGTAGGACAATGGATCAGGACAGAGAATGAAATCCTCAAATTCTCAACCAACTCATCTTTGAAAAACCCTCCAAGACCCATTGGGTAATGGAGAACATATACAGTAAAAGGTGGTGGGAAAAGGCTGACAACATGCACAAGATTGAAACAGGACCCCAGTCTATCATCATACACACTAACTCTAAATGGATCAAAGACCTAAATGCAAAAGACCAAATTATAATCATCATAGAAAACACAGGAGAAACCACTAGGGAAACTGGAACTGGAAACTAATTCCTCTTCAGAGCCCTAAATACCCATGCCTTAAGAAGTAAGTTCAACAAGTGGAATCTCCTGAAATTTATATATTTCTGCAACATAAAAGAAAACATCAGAGGGGCAGGGATACAGCCAACAGAATGCAAAAAACGATTCTCCACATATATATCTGTAAAAAGGCATAACATCTAGGATCTACAAGAAACTCAAACACTCAGAAAAATCAGACAAACATTCCCTTTGAAAAGTGTGCAAAATACGTGATTGGACACTTTTTTTTTTTGAGTTGGAGTCTCACTCTGTCGCCCAGACTGGAGAGCAGTGGCTGCTCCTGGCCACTTCAGTCTCGACCTGCTGGGCTCCAACAATCCTTCTGCCTCAGCCTTCCAAGGAGCTGAAACTGCAGGCGTGCACTATCATGCCCGGCTCATTTTTTGGTTTATTGTAGAGATGAGTTCTTGCCAAGTTGCCCAGGTGTATCTCGAACCCGCGGTCTCAGCAATCCACTCACCTCAGCCTCAAAAAGGCATGGGATTACAGGCTGAGTCACTGAGCCCAGTGGACACATTTCATAAGAAGAGATACGGGCAGCTAGCAGACACATGAAAATTGTCAGCCTCAATCATCATCAAAGAAATGCAAATGAAACCACTTTGAAATACCACCTACCCTCTGTAAGACTGGCCCTCATTAATGAAACAAAAAATAACAGATGCAGGTAAGGATTTGGGAAGAATTAAATCATTCTGCACGGCAAGAGGACTGACAAGCAGAGCAACATCTTTGGAAAACAGTGTAGTGGTTTGTAAGGGACAAGATATTGACCTACCATGTGACTCAGTAATTCCCGTCGAGAATATACCTGGAAGACCTCAAATCATTTTAGCAAAAAGATATCAGCACCAGTATGTTTTTTGCAGCTGTATTCACAATTGCAAAAAAGCATGGTACCAACCATGTTGCCCATCAAAGCTGGAAAGGTTAAAATAAATGTGGTATATACACAGTGGAATATGATGCAGCCATATAAAAGGACAGATAGAAGGATGTTGCAGAACATTTGATGGATATGATGTAGTTCATTTTTAGTGATTTATCACAGAAACAAAGAACAGAGTTCCATATGTTCTCACTCATGAGCTGAAGTTGATCACTCTGTAAGAAAGTGAATGGCATTAGTGGAAAACTGTTTAGGAGCCGGGTGAGATTTGCATTGGAAGGATACTGCTAAGTAAGGAAGGGGCATACCTCATCAACCATGATCAGCATGATCAATGTTTGTATATCTAACTCTGAATTGTACCCCACATTATTTAAAAATTTAAAATAAATAAATAAATAAATAAATGAAAGTTGTAAAACATGCAACTAACTTTCTTTATTCTATTTTTTATTTTGTTTTTTACTTTAAAGATGATTGCAATTCAGGGTTGGGCCTAGAAATGTTCACTATACTAGGATTGACTTTTTAAGAATTGTATAATCCTCCAATGATAACTCCTTTTCCTTTTAATAAGTTGGAATACATGGTACAATTCTGCCATCCAAATTGACAACTACAGTGTTTCTCTCATAAATTCTGAATGCTTTGTTCTGCCTAAATTGAATCTTATTGAGATTCCAGACCTATATCATTCTTAGAAAACTGAACCTTTAGATTCAGTTTACCTAATTGCTATTCAGAAGGCAGAATGCATAATAATTTTATTTTTTTCGTAATCAATGTTTTTTATTATGCTTTTGTGGGTTACAGTTAAGGTTTAGGTATACAATTATGTTTCATTCAGGCACCCTGTTGATAAGAGGTGTTTCCCCGTTCGCAGGCAGATATTTGCTACTGATAATCCAGTCTCCCACCCACCCATAGTTTCCGAGTACCATCAATCATTTTCTTATACTATTACATTGGATGTTTAAGGTTCATTAAATGAGTGAGAACATGTGATACTCGGATATTGTTTCTATGAAAGGTCACTCAGTGTAATAGACTCTAATTGATCCAGGTTGCTGCGAAATTCATGATTTTGTTCTTTTTCATGGCTACGTAGTATTTCATCATGTATATATACCATATTTTTTAAATCCAGTCCTCTTTTGATGGGCAGCATGGTTGTTTCCAGGTTCTTGCTATTGTGAACAACGCTGAGATTAACATACTTGTGCAGGTATTTTTTTAATAGAGTGATTTTAGTTTTTCAGGATATATTCCCAATAGTGGGATTGGGAAGTCATATGGGAGGTTGATATTTAGAGATTTTAGGAATTGCCACACTGCTATCCACAGAGGTTGCATTAGTTTACACTTCCACAAACAGTGTAGAAGTGTTCCCTTTTCACCACACCCTCTCCTGCAGCTGTTATTATTTGAGTTGTTGATAATTGCCATTCTGACTGGAGTTAGGTGGTATCTCAGTGTGCTTTTGATTTGTATCTCCCTGATGATTAGTGAGGTTGAACATTTATTCATGTGTCTGTTGGCGGCTCGAATGTGTTCTTTTGTGAATTGTCTGTTCATATGTTTTGCCCATTTTATAATGGAGTTGTTTGTTTTTCTCTTTTCAGAACGTTTTAGTTCTTTGTATATCCAGGATGTTAAGCCTTTGTCAGACCTGGTGTTGGCAAATACTTTTTCCCGGTGTGTAGGCTGTCTCCCTGCTCTCTTGATGGTTTCTTTGGCTTTGCAGAAGCTTGTCAGTTTAATAAGTTCCCAGTTGTCTAACTTCTCTTTTATGACCTACGGGTTTTGGGTTTTGTTCAGGAATTGGATGCCAGTTCCGATTTCTATGAGGGTATTTCCTTTATTTACTAAGGTTCTTATGGTTTGAGGTTTTACATTTAAGTCTCTGATCCATTTGGAATTAACCTTTGTGCATGGTGATAGATAGGGGTCCTGTTTCAATCTTCTGCATGTGGTCAGCCAGTTTTCCCAGCACCATTTACTGAATAAGTTCTCCTCTCCCCAGTGGTAGGTGGTGGAGGGTTTGTCAAAGATAGTTGGTTGAGAAATTGAGGTTTTGCTTATGGAATCTCAATTCTATTCCATTGATCTATATGTCTGTTCCTATACAAATACCAAGCTGTTTTGATGATTGTAGCTTTATAGTAATGTTTGAAGGCTGGTAATGTGATACCTCCTGCTTTGTTTTTTGTTTTTTTTTTTTTTTGCTGAGGATTGTTCTGGCTATTCTTGTACGTTTGTGTTTCCATATGAATTCCTGTGTTGTTTTTCTAGGTCTGAGAAGAATGATGATGGTAGTTTGATGGGTATTGCATTGAATTTGTAGATTGCCTTAGGCCAGATGGACATCATCACAATGTTGATTCTTCCAATCCATGAGCATGGGATACTTTTCTACTTATTTGTATCATCTTTGATTTCTTTGAGCAGTGTTTTGTAATTTCATTGTAAAGGTCTTTCATGTCTCTGGTTAGGAAGATGACAA
>NW_007127975.1:0-1014 GCF_000164805.1 Carlito syrichta
CTGCTCAAAGGCTGTTACACAATACTCAAAACATGCAAGTTTCTAAACTAAAGAAAGTGCCAAAGTATTATCTGGTTGTGCTATAATGAAGCCTCAACAGGACACCGTGACCATAATAATAAAACACTACCTCTTTGGTATCCCCCACACTTTCCCTCATAGTTTGAGGGTTTCTCGGTTCTCTCAATAAACACTCCTTAAAAAAAAATGACTACCTCGTTTAGAGGATTCTTGAATGATCACTTATCCTTGGAGAAAGTTTTGGATATGTGTGGTCACATGGTTCACTTCACTTCTTGGGAATGAAATCCACCATGACTACCGCATTTGGCAGAGCATTGTACACAAGTGCTTGAAGCCTAAGGATTGCTCAGTAGTCAAGGTACCTCCCATTATAATGTCAAAGTTCTGAGGCTGATGTCATAAATGACAATTTGACATGTTTCTTGTCGTGAATTTACTAACCTCTTTTAATGTAAAAATTAGCCTTTTGGTCAATTTGCAGATTCAATGAAATAACCATTAAGTTGACATCATTCTTCTCAGACCTGGAAATTACAAAAGAACTCATATGAAACCATAAACAATCATGAATAGCCAAAAGAATCTTATCAAAAGAAACAAAGCAGATGCAATTGCAGTTCCAGACTGCAAACTTTACTATATGTTTACAGTAGTCAACACAGCCTGGTATTGGTACAGGAATATGTCCATAAGCCAATTGATGAGGACAGAGAACGAAATCCTCAAATTCTCAACCAACTCGTCTTTGAAAAACCCTCCAAGATCCACTGGGTAATGGAGAACATATTCATTAAATGGTGCTGGAAAAAGGCTGATGACATGCACAAGATTGAAACAAGACCCATATCTATCACCATACACATTAACTCTAAATGAATCAAAGAATTAAATGTAAAACACCAAATTATATTAATCTTAGAAAAGGCAGGAGAGACCATTAGGGAAACTGGAACCGGACACTAATTCCTCTTAGAAGCCCTAAATACCCTT
>NW_007127976.1:0-968 GCF_000164805.1 Carlito syrichta
CCTCAGTCTTCTGAGTAGCCAGAATTACAGGCATGAGTTACCATGCCCGGCTGAATTTTTGACTTATTGTAGAGATGAGGTCTCGCTGCCAGGCGAGTCTCGAACCCATGAGCTCAGGCAAACCATTCACCTCAGCCTCCCAAAGGCGCGGGATTACGGGCTGAGCCACCGAGCCCAGTTAGAGGATTCTTGAATGATCACTTATCCCTGAAGAAATTTTTGGATAGGTGTGAACCCATAGTTCCCTTCACTTCTTGGGAATGAAACCCACCATGTCTGCAACATTTGGTAGAGGACTGTACACAAGTGCTTGAAGCCTAAGAATTGCTCAGTAGGCTAGGTCCCTACCATTATAATGTCAAAGTTCTGAGGATGATGTCATAAATGACAATTTGACATGCTTGTTTCCATGACTTTACTTACCTCTTTTAATGTAAAAATTAGCCTTTTAGTCAATCTACAGATTCAATGAAATAACCATTAAGTTAACATCATTCTTCTCAGACCTGGAAATTGCAATAAAGAATTCATAAGAAACCATAAACAATCATGAATAGCCAAAAGAATCTTATCAAAAGAAACAAAGCAGGGGCTATCAAAGTTCCAGACTACAAACTTTACTATATGTTTACAGTAATCAACACAGACTGGTATTGGTACAAGAATAGGTCCAAGGGCCAAAGGATCAGGACAGAGAATGAAATCCTCAAATTCTAAACCTACTCCTTTTTAAAAAAGCCTCCAAGACCCACTGGTTAATGGAAAGCATTTTCAGGAAATGGTGCTGGGAAAAGGCAGACAACATGCGCAAGATTGAATAGGACCCATATCTATCACCATACACATTAACTCTAAATGGATCAGAGACGTAAACCTAAAACACAAAATTATAATAATCTTACAAAACGCAGGAGACATCATTAGGGAAACTGGAACCGGAGACTATTTCCTCTTCAGAGCCCTACATA
>NW_007127977.1:0-683 GCF_000164805.1 Carlito syrichta
GTGGCTCAGCCTGTAATCCCGCGCCTTTGGGAGGCTGAGGTGAGTGGATTGCCTGAGCCCGCTGGTTCGAGACCCGCCTGGGCAGCGAGACCTCATCTCTACAATAAAATCAAAAAATCAGCCGGGCGTGGTAGCGCATGCCTGTAATTCCAGCTACTTGGAAGGCTGAGGCGGAAGGATCGCTGGAGCCCAGCAGGCGAGATTGTGGTGGCCGGGAGCGGCCACTGCACTCCAGTCTGGGCGACAGAGTGAGACTCCAACTCAAAAAAAAAAAAAAAAAAAAAAAGAAGTGTATAATACTCCAAAAATAACTCCTTTTTCTGTTAATGTGTTAGAATACATGGTATAATTCTTCCTTCAAAATTGACAACTACATTGTTTCTCATATAAATTCTGAATGTTTTATTCTGCCTAAATTGCAACTTGTTGAGATTCCATATCTGTATCATTTTTAGATAACTGAACCTTGAGATTCAGTGTACCTAAGTGCTATTCAGAAGACAGAATGCATAATAAATCTTAAAATTTTAGAAAATAAAGCAGTATCTTAATTTAATACAGCTTTTTCCATTCTGAAAAAATTGTGTACATTTTCTTGGTGCACTCTGTATTTTCTGCTTGTTAATTTTGATTAAATGTTACAGCTGTGTAATCCTTAAAGAAAATTTTGCCTTATGCATTTG
>NW_007127978.1:0-6691 GCF_000164805.1 Carlito syrichta
TGTATTAACAAACTTGAAAACTTAAAGAAATGGAGTACTTTCTGACCTCACACAACCTATGTAGATGGAAACAAGAAGAAATACAGACCCTAAACAGACAAATAACAATCAAGGAAATCGACTACATAATAAGAAAACTACCCACAAAAAAAGCCCTGGTCCAGATGACTTTCCAGCAGAATTCTACAGGACATTTAAGTAGGAGCTGATACCAATCCTACTGAAGGTATTTCAGGCAACTGAAAAAGATGGGACTCTCCCCAAATATTTTTCAAAGCCAACATCATATTGATACCCAAGCCAGGTAATGATCCAAAAAAGAAAGAGAAAAACAGGTCAAAATCTTTGATGAACATAGATGCTAAAATCCTCAACAAAATCCTAGCAAAACAGATTCAACAATACATCTCAAAAATCATCCATAATGACCAAGTAGGCTTCATTCCTGGGATGCAAGGCTTGTTCAACATTCGTAAAACCATAAATGTAATTAAATACATCAACAGATCTCAAAACAAAAGCCACATGATTATTTCATTAGATGCAGAAAATACTTTTGATATAATCCAGCACCCCTTCTAGATAAAAGCCCTCGAACATCTAGGCATATGGGTAACATACCTGAAAACAGTAAAAGCCATCTACAAGAAACCTACAGCCAGCATACTCCTAAACGAACAAAAATGGGAACCATTTCCCCTGAAAACTGGAACAAGAGAAGGATTCTCACTCTCACTCCTCCTGTTCAACATAGTATTGGAACTCCTGGCTTGAGCAATAAGAGAAGAGAAGGCAATCAGCAGTATTCAAGTAGGAAAAGAGGAAGTCAAGTTATTTCTCTTTGCAGATGATATGATTGTGTATCTAGAAAACCCAAGAGAATCAAAAAAATGCTTACACTGATAAAGGCCTTTGGCAAAGTCTCAGAATACAAAATAAATGTGCAATAGACAATTGCATTTCTTTACACCAATAATAAACAATCAGAAACCCAAATAAAAAGCATAATTCCATTCACAATAGTCACACACAAAAAAATGAAATACCTTGGCATCTTCCTAACCAGAGACATGAAAGACTTTTACAATGAAAACTACAAAACACTACTCTAAGAAATCAAAGATGACACAAACAAGTGGAAAAATATCCCATGCTCCTGGATTGGAAGAATCAACATTGTGAAGATGTCCATTTACTTAAGGCAATCTACAAATTCAATGCAGTATCCATCAAACTATCAGCAACATTCTTCTCAGACCTAGAAAAAACAACATAGGAATTCCTATGGAAAAACAAATGTCCAAGAATAGCCAGAACAATCCTCAGCAAAAAACAACAACAACAACAAAGGATGTGGTATCACATTACCAGCCTTCAAACTTTACTATAAAGCTACAATCATCAAAAGAGCTTGGTATTGGTATAGGAACAGACATATAGATCAGTGGAATAGAATTGAGATTCCAGAAGCAAAAGCTCAATTTCTCAACAAACTCATCTTTGACAAAGCCTCCACCACTTACCACTGGGGAGAGGAGAACCTATTCAGTAAATGGTGCTGGGAAAACTGGGTGACCACATGCAGAAGATTGAAACAGGACCCCTATCTATCCCCATGCATAAAGTTAACTCCAAATGGGTCAGAGACCTGAATGTAAAACCTCAAGCAATAAAAATCGTAGAAAATTAATGACATACCCTCATGGAAATTGGAAACTGGCTTCCAATTCCTGAACAAAACTCGAAACCCACAAGTCATAATAGAGAAGATAGACAAGTGGACCTTATTAAACTGACACTTCTGCAAAGGCAAAGAATCATCAAAAGAGCAGGAGACAGCCTACAGACTGGGAAAAGTATTTGCCAACACCAGGTCTGACAAAGGCTTGACATCGTGGATCTACAAGGAAATCAAACGTGCTGAAAAGAAAAAAACAAAAAACTCCATTATAAAATGGGCAAAAGATATGAACAGACACTTCACAAAGGAAGACATCTGAGCAGCCAACAGACACATGAAGAAATGTTCAACCTCAGTAATCATGAGGGAGATGCAAATCAAAACCACCCTGAGATACCAACTAAATCCATTCAGAATGGCAATTATCAACAACTCAAAAAATAACAGCTGCTGGAGAGGGTCGGGTGAAAAGGGAACACTGCTACACTGTTGGTGGGAGTGTAAACTAGTGCAACCTCTTTGGAAAGTCCTGTGGCGATTCCTAAAAGCTCTGAATATCAACCTTCCATATGACCCTGCAATCCACCTACTGGAAATATATCCTGAAGAACTAAAATCACTCTATCAAAAAGATACCTGCACACGTATGTTTATCGCAGCATTGTTCACAATAGCAAGAACCTGGAACCAACAATGCTGCCCAACAAAAGAGGACTGGATTAAAAAAATGTGGCACATATACACGATGGACTACTACGCAGCCATAAAAAGAACAAAATCATGAATTTTGTAGCAACCTGGATGGAACTAGAGTCTGTAATACTGAGTGACCTCTCACAGAAACAAAGATCCGAGTATCACATGTACTCACTCACATAATGGACCTTGAACATCCAATGTAATACTATGAGAAAATGACTGACAGTAGTGGGAAACTATGGGGGGGAATGGAGATGGGATTAACGGTAGTAAACATCTGTCTGGGGATGGGGAAACACCTCTTATCAACAAGGTGCCTGAACAAAACATTTTTATATACCTAACCCTTAACTGTACCCCACAATATCATAATAAATATATTGATTAAAAAAATTAAAATAGAGCCGGGCTTGGTGGCTCAGCCTGTAATCCCACGCCTTTGGGAGGCTGAGGTGAGTGGATTTCCTGAGCCCGCAGGTTCGAGACCCACCTGGGCAGTGAGACCTCATCTCTACGATAAATGAAAAAATCAACCAGCCATGGTAGTGCATGCCTGTAATTCTGGCTACTTGGAAGGCTGAGGCGGAAGGATTGCCGGAGCCCAGAAGGTGATGCTGCAGTGGCCAGGAGCGGCCACTGCATTCCCAGTCTGGGTGACAGAGTGAGACTCCAACTCAAAAAAAAAAAAATTAGAATAAATAAATAAAAGCTGTACAACATGCAACTGACTTTATTTGTTTGCTCTATTTTTTACTTTTTTTACTTTAAAAATGGTTACAATTCAGGGTTGGGCTTAGAAATGTTCATTGTGCCATGATTGACTTTTTAAGAAGTGTATAATACTCCAATGATAAACTTCTTTTCTTTTTAGTATGTTAGAATACATGGTATAATTCTGCCTTCAAAATTGACAACTACAGTGCTTCTCAAAAAATTCTGAATGTTTTATTTTGCCAAATTGAATCTTGTTGAGATTCTAGTACTATGTCATTCTTAGATAAATAAACCTTGAGATTCAGTGTACCTAAGAGCTATTCTGAAGGCAGAATGCCTAATAAATCTTAAAAATGTCAGAAAATAAAACAGTATCAAAATTTAATACAGCTTTTTCAATTCTTAAAATTTGTGTGCATTTTCTTCATACACTCTGCATTTTCTGCTTGTTAATTTTGATTAAATGTTACAGATGTGCAACCCTTAGAGAAAAGTTTCCCTTATATATTTGAAGAAAATATAAAATCACATTCCCTTTATATTTTAGCACAATTTATATTTTTAAAGGAGTATTTCCATTGAATCCCCTAGCATTTTCTCTACCTAAGACATAAAGCTACATTCTGCAACAAACTATTCAATTAATCTGATATGTTTAATCACCAAGCACTTAAAATCAGGCACACAGATAAAAGAGAAATTGGGGCCCAATATACATAAACAAAAATAAGATGGAAATTTCCAAAGTAGTAATTATTTTGGCTCCTCATTAGTATAAAAATTTAGATAAATGAAATTTCTGGAAAATTCATGATGATCTTAGGTAAAGCGATGTTCAAATACTGTTAGAAAAATGGCTCAAAGGCTGTAACATAATACTAAAAACATCCAAAACTTTCTAAACTAAAGAAAGTGTAAATAGCAGTGATTGGCTATAACCTAGCGCCAACAGGATTTCAGTGACTATAATAATAAAAGGCTACCTCATGGCAACCCCCCTCAGGGCCCCTCCCAGTGTTGGTGTTTCGCTGTCCTCTCAATAAATACTGCTTTACAAAAAAAAAGAAGGCTGCCTCCGTTAGAGAATTCTTGAATGGTCACTTGTCCCTGGAGAAGTTTTTGGATAGGTGTGAACACATGGTTTTCCTCACTTCTTGGGAATGAAATTCACCATGTCTACCGCATTTGGCAGTGCACTGTACAGACGTGCTTGAAGTCTACGGATTGCTCAGTAGTCAAGGACCCTCACATTATGATGTCAAAGTTCTGAGGGTGATGTCATACATGAGAATTTGAAATGCTGGTTTCCCTGTCTTTACTTACCTCTTTTAATGTAAAACGTAGCCTTTTAGTCAATCTACAGATTCAATGAAATAACCATTAAGTTAACATCATTCTTCTCAAATCTGAAAACTAAAATAAAGAATTCATATGAGCCGGGCTCGTTGTTTCAGCCTGTAATCCCTGAATTTTGGGAGACTGAGGTGAGTGCATTACCTGAGCCCGTGGGTTCAAAGCCCGCCTGGGAAAAGAGATCTCGTTACAACAATAAATCAAAAAATCACAAGGACGTTGTAGTGAATGACTCTCATTCAGGCTACTTGGAAGGCTGAGGCAGAAGAATCGCCGGAGCCCAGTAGGTCGAGACTTAGGTGGCCAGGAGTGGCCACTGCACTTTGGTCAGGGCGCAGAGTGAGACTCTAACTCAAATAAATACATAAATAAATAAATAAATAATTCATATGAAACCATTAAAAATCAAGAATAGCCAAAAAAATCTTCTCAAAAGAAACAAAGCAGGAGTTATCACTGTTCCAGAATTCAAACTTTACTATATGTTTACAGTAATCAACATAGCCTGATATTGGTAAAAGAATAGGTCCATAGGACAATGGATCAGGACAGAGAATGAAATACTCAAATTCTCAACCAACTCATCTTGGAAAAAACCTCCATACATATTAACTCTAAATCAATCGAAGACGTAAATGTAAAACACCAAATTATAATAATCTTAAAAAACACAGTAGACACCATTATGGAAACTGGAACCAGAAACTAATTCCTCTTCAGATCCCTAAATACCCATGCCATAAAAAGTATGTTAGACAAGTGGGATCTCATCAAATTAATATACTTCTGCAAAAGAAAAGAAACCATCAGAAGAGCAGGGATACAACCAACAGAATTGGAAAAAGGATCTCCACCTATATATCTGCAAAAAACATAACATGTAGGATCTACAAGAAACTCACTCAGAAATATCAGACAAATATTCCCTTTGAAATGTGTGCAAAATACGTGTTTGATCACTTTTCATAAGAAGAGATATGGGCAGCCAGCATATACATGAAAATTGCTCACCCTCACTCATCCTCAAAGAAATGCAAATGAGACCACTTTGAAATACCACATACCCCTGTAAGACTGGCCATCATTAATAAAACAAACAATAACAGAGGCTGGTAAGGATTTGGGAAAAAATAAGTTCTTCTACACTGCATATGGACTGAGAAGCAGAGCAACACCTTTGGAAAAGTGTGTGATGGCTTCTAAAGTGATAAGAAAGTGACCAACCGTGTGACTCAGTAATTCACTTGAAGAGAATATACTTGGAGGAATTCAAATCATTTTACCAAAAATATACCAGCACAAGTCTGTTTCTTGCAGCTCTAATCACAGTTGCAAAAAACATGGTACAAACAATGTTGCCCACCAAAGCTGGAATGGATAAAATAAATGTGGTATATACACAGTGGAATATTATGTAGCCAAAAAAATGGACAGATATAAGGATTTTGACGAACGTTTGATGGATATGTAGTAAGTCATTTTCAGTGATTTATCACAGAAACAAAGAAGATATTTCCATATGTTCTCACTCATGAGTTAAACTTGACCACATAGAGTGCTGTAAAAAGTGATGGCTAGTGGTGTAAAATTGCTTAGGGGGAGGGGTTTGAATGGCAGTAGAGGGATATTGCTAAGGAAGTGAGGGACATACCTCATCATCAGGGGCCCTGAATAATCAATGTTTGTATATCTAACTCTGAATTGCACCCCACAATAAAAAAAATTAAAATAAATAAATAAATAAATAAACAAATAAAAGCTGTAAAACATGCAACTGACTTTACTTGTTTATTCTATTTTTATTTTTTATTTTTTACTTTAAAAATGGTTACAATTCAGCATTGGGCCTAGAAGTGTTCATCAAGCAGGGATTGATTTCTTAAGCAGTGTATATTACTCCAATGGTAACTCTTTTTCCTTTTAATAGAGTATATGGTATAATTCTGCCTCCAAAATTGACAACTACAGTATTTCTCACATATATTCTGAATGTTTTATTCTGCCTGAGTTGAATCTTGTTGAGATTCCAGATCTATATCATTCTTGAATAACTGAACTTTGAGATTCAGGGTACCTAAGTGCTATTCAGAAGGCAGAATGTATAATAAATTTTTAAAATTTTAGAAAATAAAACAGTATCATAATGTAATACAGTTTTTTCCATTCTTAATATTCATGTACATTTTCTTGGTGTACTCTGTATTTTCTCCTTGTTAATTTTGATTAAATGTTACAGATATGCAA
>NW_007127979.1:0-810 GCF_000164805.1 Carlito syrichta
GTCATAATAGAGAAGATAGACAAGTGGGACCTTATTAAACTGACAAGCTTCTGCAAAGGCAAAGAAACCATCAAAAGAGCAGGGAGACAGCCTACAGACTGGGAAAAAGTATTTGCCAACACCAGGTCTGACAAAGGCTTGACATCGTGGATCTACAAGGAAATCAAACGTGCTGAAAAGAAAAAAACAAAAAACTCCATTATAAAATGGGCAAAAGATATGAACAGACACTTCACAAAGGAAGACATCTGAGCAGCCAACAGACACATGAAGAAATGTTCAACCTCAGTAATCATGAGGGAGATGCAAATCAAAACCACCCTGAGATACCAACTAAATCCATTCAGGAATGGCAATTATCAACAACTCAAAAAATAACAGCTGCTGGAGAGGGTGTGGTGAAAAGGGAACACTTCTACACTGTTGGTGGGAGTGTAAACTAGTGCAACCTCTTTGGAAAGTACTGTGGCGATTTCTAAAAGCTCTAAATATCAACCTTCCATATGACCCTGCAATCCACCTACTGGAAATATATCCTGAAGAACTGAAATCACTCTATCAAAAAGATACCTGCACACGTATGTTTATCGCAGCATTGTTCACAATAGCAAGAACCTGTAACCAACAATGCTGCCCAACAAAAGAGGACTGGATTAAAAAAATGTGGCAAATATACACGATGGACTACTACGCAGCCATAAAAAAGAACAAAATCATGAATTTTGTAGCAACCTGGATGGAACTAGAGTCTGTAATACTGAGTGACCTCTCACAGAAACAAAGATCCGAATATCACATGTACTCACTCAC
>NW_007127980.1:0-2831 GCF_000164805.1 Carlito syrichta
TCCATACATATTAACTTAAATCAATCAAAGACCTAAATGTAAAACACCAAATTATAATAATCTTAAAAAACACAGTAGACACCATTATGGAAACTGGAACCGGAAACTAATTCCTCTTCAGATCCCTAAATACCCATGCCGTAAAAAGTATGTTAGACAAGTGGTGTCTCATCAAATTAATATACTTCTGCAAAAGAAAAGAAACCATCAGAAGAGCAGGGATACAACCAACAGAATTGGAAAAGGGATCTCCACCTATATATCTGTAAAAAACATAACATGTAGGATCTACAAGAAACTCAAACACTCAGAAATATCAGACAAATATTCCCTTTGAAAAGTGTGCAAAATACGTGTTTGATCACTTTTCATAAGAAGAGATATGGGCAGCCAGCAGATACATGAAAATTGCTCACCCTCAATCATCCTCAAAGAAATGCAAATGAGACCACTTTGAAATACCACATTCCCCCTGTAAGACTGGCCATCATTAATAAAACAAACAATAACAGAGGCTGGTAAGGATTTGGGAAAAAATAAGTTCTTCTACACTGCATATGGACTGAGAAGCAGAGCAACACCTTTGGAAAAGTGTGTGATGGTTTCTAAAGTGATAAGAAAGTGACCGACCGTGTGACTCAGTAATTCACTTGAAGAGAATATACTTGGAGGAATTCAAATCATTTTACCAAAAAGATACTAGCACAAGTCTGTTTCTTGCAGCTCTAATCACAGTTGCAAAAAATATGGTACAAACAATGTTGCCCACCAAAGCTGGAATGATAAAATAAATGTGGTATATACACAGTGGAATATTATGTAGCCAAAAAAAATGGACAGATATAAGGATTTTGCAGAACGTTTGATGGATATGTGGTAAGTCATTTTCAGTGATTTATCACAGAAACAAAGAAGATATTTCCATATGTTCTCACTCATGAGTTAAACTTGACCACATAGAGTGCTGTAAGAAAGTGATGGCTAGTGGTGTAAAATTTCTTAGGGGGAGGGGTTTGAATGGCAGTAGAGGGATACTGCTAAGGAAGTGAGGGGAATACCTCATCATCAGGGTCCCTGAATAATCAAGGTTTGTATATCTAACTCTGAATTGTACTCCACATTAAAAAAAAATTAAAATAAATAAATAAATAAACAAATAAAAGCTGTAAAACATGCAACTGACTTTACTTGTTTATTCTATTTTTATTTTTTTTTACTTTAAAAATGGTTACAATTCAGCATTGGGCCTAGAAGTGTTCATCAAGCAGGGATTGATTTCTTAAGAAGTGTATATTACTCCAATGGTAACTCTTTTTTCTTTTAATAGAGTATATTGTATAATTCTGCCTCCAAAATTGACAACTACAGTGTTTCTCACATATATTCTGAATGTTTTATTCTGCCTGAGTTGAATCTTGCTGAGATTCCAGATCTATATCATTCTCGAATAACTGAACTTTGAGATTCATGGTACCTAAGTGCTATTCAGAAGGCAGAATGTATAATAAATTTTTAAAATTTTAGAAAATAAAACAGTATCGTAATGTAATACAGTTTTTTCCATTCTTAATATTCGTGTACATTTTCTTGGTGTACTCTGTATTTTCTCCTTGTTAATTTTGATTAAATGTTACAGATATGCAAACCTTAGAGTAAAGATTCACTTATATATTTGAAGGAAATATAAAATAACATTCCCTTTATATTTTAACCCAATTTATATTTTTAAAAGAGTATTTCCATTGAATCCCCTAGTATTTTCTCTACCAAAGGCATAATGTTGTAGTATACAACAAACTACCCAATTACTCTGATACTATTCATCACCAAGCATTTAAAATCAGGCACACAGAAAAAAGAGAATTTGAGGCCCAAAATATATGACCCAAACTAACATGCAGATTCACAAAGTAGTAAGTATTTGAGCTCCTCATTAGTATAAAAATTTAGATAATTGAAACTTCTGCAAAACTGATGATGATCTTAGCTAAAGCAATGTTCAAATCCTGTTAGAAAAACGGATCACAGGCTGTTACATAATACTAAAAACATCCAAAAGTTTCTAAACTAAAGAAAGTGCTAAAATACTATATTTATGCTATAACCAAGTTCCAACGCGATACGGTGACCATAATAATAAAAGACTACCTCGTGGACAACCTCCCAGATCCCCTCCCAGTGTGGGAGTTTCTCTGTCCTCTCAATAAATATTGCTTTACAAAAAAAACTTCCTCGTTTAGTGGATTCTTGAATGGTCAGTTATCCCTTGAGAAGTTATTGGATAGGTGTGAACACATGGTTTTCTTCACTTCTTGGGTATGAAATCCAACATGTCTGCCGCATTTGGCAGAGCACAGTACACAAGCCCTTGAAGTCTAAGGATTGCTCAGGAGTCAAGGTCCCTCCCATAATGATGTCAAAGTTCTGAGACTGATGACTTAAATGGCAATTTGACATGCTTGTTTCCCTGACTTTGCTTACCTCTTTATTGTAAAAATTACCCTTTGGGGCAATTTACAGATTCAATGAAATAACCATTAAGTTAATATTTTTCTCAGACCTGAAAATTACAATAAACAATTCATAAGAGCCGGCCTTGGTGACACAGCCTGTAATACCGAGCTTTTGGTAGGCTGAGGTGAGTGGATTGCCTGAGCACATGGGTTCGAATCCCACGTGGGCAGCGAGACCTCAACTCTACAATAAATCCAAAATCAGCCGGACATAGCGCATGCCTGTCATTCAGGCTCCTTGGAAGGCTGAGACGGAAGGATCACAGGAGCACAGCAGGTCGAGGCTGCAGTGGCCAAGAGAAGGCACTGCACTCCAGG
>NW_007127981.1:0-826 GCF_000164805.1 Carlito syrichta
TTTTTCTCACATAAACTCTGAATGTTGTTTTCTGCCTAAATTGAAACTTTTTGAGATTTCAGGTCTCTATCATTCTTAGATAACTGAACCTTGAGATTCAGGATACCTAAGTGCTATTCAGAAGGCAGAATGCATAATAAATCTTAAAAATTTTAGAAAATAAAACAGTATCGTAATTTAATACAGCTTTTTCCATTCTTAAATTTTGTGTACATTTTCATGGTGCACTCTGTATTTTCTGCTTGTTAAGTTTGATTAAATGTTACAGATGTGCAATCCTTAGAGAAAAGTATCCCTTATATAATTTAAGGAAATATAAAATCACATTCCCTTTATATTTTAACCCAAGTCAAATTTTTAAAAGAGTATTTCCATTGAATCCCCTATAATTTTCCTACTTAAGACATAATACTGTACTCTGCAACAAATTATCCGATTAATATGATACTTTTAATCATGAAGCATTTAAAATGAGGCACACAGATAAAGAGAATTTGGGGTCAAATATTTATAAAACAAAATAACATGGAGATTTACAAAGTAGTAAGTACGTGGACTCTGCATTAGTATAAAAATTTAGATGATTGAAAATTCTGGAAAATTGATTATGATCTTAGCAAAAGCAAAGTTCAAATCCTTATGAAACACTGCCCATAAGCTATTGCACAATACTGAAAACATCCAAATGTTTCTAAACTAAAGAAAGTGCTAAAATACTGGTTGGTTGTTCTATAACCAAGCCTCAACATGATTCGGTGACCATACTAATAAAAGACTAATTTTTAGGCAACCCCCTGAAGTCCCTCTCAGTTTGGGAGATTCTCGG
>NW_007127982.1:0-810 GCF_000164805.1 Carlito syrichta
TTTAAGACTGCTTAAAAAAAAAAGACAAACTCGTTTAGAGGATTCTTGAATGGGCACGTACCCCTGGAGAAATTTTTGGATGTGTTCACCATGTGAACACATCGTTATCTTCACTTCTTTGGAATGAAATTCAATGTGTCTACCGCATTACTTGAGCACTGTACACAAGTGCTTGAAGCCTAACGATTGCTGAGTAATCAAGGTCCCTCTCATTATGATGTCAAATTTCTGAGGCTGATGTCATAAATGACAATATGACATGCTTGTTTCCTGACTTTACTTACCTCTTTTAATGTAAAATTAGCCTTTTAGTCAATTTACAGATTCAATGAAAAACCATTAAGTTAACATCATTCATCTCAGACCTGGAAATTCCAAAATAGAATTCATATGAAACCATAAACCAACATGAATAGCCAAAAGAATCTTATCAAAAGAAACAAAGCAGGAGTTATTGCAGTTCCAGACTTCAAATTTTACTATATGTTTACAGTAATCAACACAGCCTGGTATTGGTACAAGAATAGGTCCATAGCCCAAGGGATAAGGACATACAACGAAATGCTGAAATCCTCAGCAACTCATCTTTGAAAAATTCTCCAAGACCCACTGGGTAATGGAGATCATATTCAGTAAATGGTGCTGGGAAAAGGTTGACAACATGCACAAGATTGAAACAGGACCCCTATCTATCACTATACTCATTAACTCTATATGTATCAAAGACCTAAACGTAAAACAACAAATTACAGAAATCTTAGAAAACATAGTAGACACCATGAGAGAAACTGGAATCGGAAACTAATTCCT
>NW_007127983.1:0-847 GCF_000164805.1 Carlito syrichta
CGTCCTGTCAATAAACACTGTTAAAAAAAAAAACAAAACCAAAAAAACTACTTCTTTTAGAGTATTCTTGATTGGTCATTTCTACCTGGAGAAATTTTTGGATGGGTGTGAACCCATGGTTCTCCTCATTTCTTGAGAATAAAATCCACCATGTCTACCTCATTTGGCTTAGCTCTCTACACAAGTGCTTGAAGCCTAAGAATTGCTCAGTAGTCAAGGTCCCTCCCATTATGATGTCAAAATTATGAGACTGATGTCATAAATGACAATTTGACATGCTTGTTTCTCTGACTTTACTTACCTCTTTTAATGTAAAAATTAGCCTTTTAGTCAATCTACAGATTCAATGAGATAACCATTAAGTTACATCATTCTTCTCATGCCTGGAAATTACAATAAAGAATTCATATGAAACCATAACGAATCATGAATAGCCAAAAGAATCTTATCAAAAGAAAGAAAGCAGGAGCTATTGCAGTTCCAGACTCAAAGTTTTCTATATGTTTACAGTAAACAACACAGCCTGGTATTGGTACAAGAATAGGTTTATAGGGCAATGGATCAGGACAGAGAATGAAATCCTCAAATTCTCAACAAACTCATCTTGGAAAAATCCTCTAAGACCCACTGGTCAATGGAGAACATATTCAGTAAATGGTACTGGGAAAAGACTGACAATATGCCCAAGATTGAAACAGGACCCCTATCTATCACCTTACACATTAACTCTAAATGGATCAAAGACCTAAATGTAAAACACCAAATTATAATCATCTCAGAAAACGCAGGAGACACCATTAGGGAAAGTGGAACCAGAAACTAATTCCTCTTCAGAGCCCTAAATACC
>NW_007127984.1:0-838 GCF_000164805.1 Carlito syrichta
ACCTCATTTGGCTTAGCTCTCTACACAAGTGCTTGAAGCCTAAGAATTGCTCAGTAGTCAAGGTCCCTCCCATTATGATGTCAAAATTATGAGACTGATGTCATAAATGACAATTTGACATGCTTGTTTCTCTGACTTTACTTACCTCTTTTAATGTAAAAATTAGCCTTTTAGTCAATCTACAGATTCAATGAGATAACCATTAAGTTACATCATTCTTCTCATGCCTGGAAATTACAATAAAGAATTCATATGAAACCATAACGAATCATGAATAGCCAAAAGAATCTTATCAAAAGAAAGAAAGCAGGAGCTATTGCAGTTCCAGACTCAAAGTTTTCTATATGTTTACAGTAAACAACACAGCCTGGTATTGGTACAAGAATAGGTTTATAGGGCAATGGATCAGGACAGAGAATGAAATCCTCAAATTCTCAACAAACTCATCTTGGAAAAATCCTCTAAGACCCACTGGTCAATGGAGAACATATTCAGTAAATGGTACTGGGAAAAGACTGACAATATGCCCAAGATTGAAACAGGACCCCTATCTATCACCTTACACATTAACTCTAAATGGATCAAAGACCTAAATGTAAAACACCAAATTATAATCATCTCAGAAAACGCAGGAGACACCATTAGGGAAAGTGGAACCAGAAACTAATTCCTCTTCAGAGCCCTAAATACCCATTCGTTAAGAAAAAAATTCAACAAGTGGGATCTAATCAAATTAATATACTTCTGCAAATCAAAAGAAATCATGAGAAAAGCAGGGATACAGCCAACAAAATGGGAAAAACGATTCTCCACTTACATATCTTTAAAAATGCTGGGG
>NW_007127985.1:0-901 GCF_000164805.1 Carlito syrichta
CCCTCCCACTATGATGTCAAAATTATGAGCCTGATGTCATAAAGGACAATTTGACATGCTTGATTCTCTGACTTTACTTACCTCTTTTAATGTAAAAATTAGCCTATTAGTCAATCTACAGATTCAATGAGATAACCATTAAGTTACATCATTCTTCTCATGCCTGGAAATTACAATAAAGAATTCATATGAAACCATAACGAATCATGAATAGCCAAAAGAATCTTATCAAAAGAAAGAAAGCAGGAGCTATTGCAGTTCCAGACTCAAAGTTTGCTATATGTTTACAGTAATCAACACAGCCTGGTATTGGTACAAGAATAGGTTTATAGGGCAATGGATCAGGACAGAGAATGAAATCCTCAAATTCTCAACAAACTCATCTTGGAAAAATCCTCTAAGACCCACTGGTCAATGGAGAGCATATTCAGTAAATGGTACTGGGAAAAGGCTGACAACATGCCCAAGATTGAAACAGGACCCCTATCTATCACCTTACACATTAACTCTAAATGGATCAAAGACCTAAATGTGAAACACCAAATTATAATCATCTCAGAAAACGCAGGAGACACCATTAGGGAAAGTGGAACCAGAAACTAATTCCTCTTCAGAGCCCTAAATACCCATTCGTTAAGAAAAAACTTCAGCAAGTGGGATCTAATCAAATTAATATACTTCTGCAAATCAAAAGAAATCATGAGAAGAGCAGGGATACAGCCAACAAAATGGGAAAAACGATTCTCCACCTACATATCTTTAAAAATGCTGGGGGCCAGCCCCTGCTGAGAGATTTAGGGGGTCCATGTAGGGTGAGGCAATGTCGGCAATTATTCTGGATTAATAAATAGAAAGAAAGAGAAAAGGGGAGAAAGAAAGAGACTGGATTCTGTTTAGTGAA
>NW_007127986.1:0-773 GCF_000164805.1 Carlito syrichta
TTAAATTGTCATAAAGCAAAGACCATAAGCCGTGGGGAATGGGAACAATAGACTCCTAGTTTAGCTGTGTACATTTCGTTCTCAGAGTTTTCTGTCAGAGTCAGCTGGAGCTTTTCTTGACAGTTTGTGCCAAATGGAAAAGGAGGGAGGAAATGGGTCAACAGCTCCTGAACACATCCTGGTAGTCTCGGAGCCTATGGCCCTTTCTGATCCCTAACCCTCAGTGGGCCTCCGTGGCCGGCTCCTAGCATCTCCCCCTTTTTTATTTTTTAGCACGAGAGTATGAAATTTTGTATTGAGTTGAGATCTACTCTTTTTTAAAACTCTGAAAATGACTGGAAGTAGACACAGCAATGAAAGAATCACTGTTCCACAAATTCCCACATGCATGAATATAGACATTAACAAATTTTATTCAGTGAATGAAGAACAATTGTTAAATATAGATCTGGCCAATTTATTAGACCGGGATTGCTTTTCAACAACCGTTATGTCTTGAGATTTCTGAAGCAAATTAGTAAGGTACATGTTTAAGTCCGAATTATTCCAAATTTCAAGAATATGATTTTTAATTTTGTCCCATGTGTGGACAGATGTATTTACCTCTAAAGGAGTGAGGCATTTAATTCAGAGTTTAAACATATAAACTCAGAGTAACATCGAAGAGCCCACATAATTTTTAAAGTAACAAGTTTTTGTCCTATAGCTAGAATGGCTTCTTCCAAAGCATTAATGTTGTTCTCTAGCATGTGATCAATAATCTCCTGGGTAGT
>NW_007127987.1:0-926 GCF_000164805.1 Carlito syrichta
AAGATACTTATCAAAAGAAACAAAGTAGGAGCTATCACAGAAACAGACTACAAACTTTACTATATGTTGACAGTAATCAACAATGCCTGGTATTGGTACAAGAATAGGTCCATAGGCCAATGGATCAGGACAGAGAATGAATTCCTCAAATTCTCAACTAACTCATCTTTGAAAAAATCTCCAAGACCTACTGGTTAATGGACAACAGATGCAGTAAAAGGTGCTGGGAAAAGGTTGACAACATGCACAAGATTGAAACAGTACACCAATCTATCACCATACACATTAACTTTAAATGGATCAAAGACCTAAACGTAAAACATCAGAATAAAATAATCTTAGAAAATGCAGGAGACACTATTAGGGAAACTGGAACCCGAAACTAATAACCCTTCATGGCCCTAAATACCCATGTCTTAAGAAGTTAGACAAGTGGGATCTCATCAAATTAATATACTTCTGGAAAACAAAAGAAACCATCAGAAGAGAAGGGATACAGCCAACAGAATGGGAAAAACAATTCTCCACCTACATATCTATGAAAAGGCAAAACATCTAGGATCTAAAAGAAACTCAAACACTCAGAAAAATCAGACAAACGTTCCCTTTGAAAAGTGTGCAAAATACGTGATTGGACACTTTTCATAAGAAGAGATATAGGCAGCCAGCAGACACATGAAAATTGCTCAGCCTCACACATCATCAAAGAAATGCAAATGAAACCATTTTGAAATACAACATACCCCGTGTAAGATTGGCCATCATTAATAAAAACAAACAATAACTGATGCAGATAAGGACTTGGGATAAAATAAATGTTTCTACACTGCTTGTGGTCTGAAAAGTAGAGCAACATCTTTGGAAACAGTGTGGTGGTTTGTAAAGGGACAGATATTGACCTACCACGTGACTCAGTAACTCCCCTG
>NW_007127988.1:0-815 GCF_000164805.1 Carlito syrichta
CGACCTACTGGTTAATGGACAACAGATGCAGTAAAAGGTGCTGGGAAAAGGTTGACAACATGCACAAGATTGAAACAGTACACCAATCTATCACCATACACATTAACTTTAAATGGATCAAAGACCTAAACGTAAAACATCAGAATATAATAATCTTAGAAAATGCAGGAGACACTATTAGGGAAACTGGAACCCGAAACTAATAACCCTTCATGGCCCTAAATACCCATGTCTTAAGAAGTTAGACAAGTGGGATCTCATCAAATTAATATACTTCTGGAAAACAAAAGAAACCATCAGAAGAGAAGGGATACAGCCAACAGAATGGGAAAAACAATTCTCCACCTACATATCTATGAAAAGGCAAAACATCTAGGATCTAAAAGAAACTCAAACACTCAGAAAAATCAGACAAACGTTCCCTTTGAAAAGTGTGCAAAATACGTGATTGGACACTTTTCATAAGAAGAGATATAGGCAGCCAGCAGACACATGAAAATTGCTCAGCCTCACACATCATCAAAGAAATGCAAATGAAACCATTTTGAAATACAACATACCCCGTGTAAGATTGGCCATCATTAATAAAAACAAACAATAACTGATGCAGATAAGGACTTGGGATAAAATTAATGTTTCTACACTGCTTGTGGTCTGAAAAGTAGAGCAACATCTTTGGAAAACAGTGTGGTGGTTTGTAAAGGGACAAGATATTGACCTACCACGTGACTCAGTAACTCCCCTGTCGAGAATATACCTGGAGGAACTCAAATTATTTCACCAAAAAGATACCTGCACCAGTATTTTTTTTTTTT
>NW_007127989.1:0-843 GCF_000164805.1 Carlito syrichta
TCTGGTATTCATACAAGAATAGGTCAATAGGCCAATGAATCAGGATAGAGAATGAAATCCTCAAATCCTCAACCAACTCATCTTTGAAAAAACCTCCAACACCCACTGGGTAATGGAGAACATATTCAGTAAATGGTGCTGGCAAAAGGCTGAAAACATGCACAAGATTGAAACAGGACCACTATCTATCACCATACACATTAACTCTAAATGGATCAAAGTTCTAAATATAAAACAACAAATTGTAATAATCTCTGAAAACGCAGGAGACACCATTAGGAAACTGGAATGGGAAACTAATTCGTCTTCAGGGCCCAAAATACCCATGCCTTAAGAAGTAAGTAAGAGAAGTGGGATCTTATCAAATTAATATACTTCTGCAAAACAAAAGCAACTGTCAGAAGAGCAGGTATACAGCCAACAGAATGACAAAAACGATTATCCATCTATATATCTGTAAAGGGGCATTACATCTAGGATCTACAAGGAATTCAAATAATCAGAAAAATCAGGCAAACATTCCCTTTGAAAACTGTGCAAATACGTGAGTGGACACTTTTCATAAGAAGAGATACGGGCAGCCAGAAGAGAAATGAAAATTGCACAGCAACAATCATCATCAAAGAAATGCAAATTTAACCGCTTTCAAATACCACATACCCCCTGTAAGACTGACCATCATTAATACAACAAACCATAATAGATGCAGGTCAGGATTTTGAAAGAAAAAATGCATCTACACTGCATGTGGACTGAACAGCAGAGCAACATCTTTGGAAAACACTGTGGTGGTTTGTAAAGGGACAAGATATTGATGTACTATGTGAACCAGAATTTCCCCTG
>NW_007127990.1:0-4136 GCF_000164805.1 Carlito syrichta
TCGCAGTTCCAGACTTGAGATTTTACTATATGTTTACATTAATCAAAAGCCTGGTATTGGTACAAGAGTAGGTCCATAGGCCAATGGATCAGGAAATAGAATGAAATCCTCAATTTCTCAACAAACTCATCTTTCAAAAAAACCTCAAAGACCGACTGGATAATGGAGAACATATTCAGTAAATGGTGCTGGGAAAAGACTGACAAGATGAACAAGATTGAAACAGGACAACTATCTATCACCATACACATTAACTCTAAATGCATCAATGCCCTAAATGTAAAAAACCAAATTATAATAATCTTAGAATATGCGGGAGACACCATTAGGGAAACTGCAACCGGAAGCTAATTCTTCTTCAGAGTCCTAAATACCCATGCCTTAAAACGTAAGTTAGGCAAGTGGGATCTCATCAAATTAATATACTTCTGGATAACAAAAGAAACCATCAGAAGAGCAGGGATACAGCCAACAGAGTGGGAAAAAAGATTCTCCACCTATATATCTGTAAAAGGCATAATATCTAGGATCTACAAGACACTCAAACACTCAAAAAATCAAACAAACCTTCCCTTTGAAAATTGTGCAAAACACGTAATTGGACAAATTTCATAAGAAGAGATATGGGCAGCCAGCAGACATACGAAAATTGCTCAGGCTCATTCATCATCAAAGAGATGCAAAAGAAACAACTTTGAAATACCACATACCCCTTGTAAGACTGACCACCATTAATAAAACAAACAATAAGAGATACAGATCAGAATTTGGGAAGGAATAAATACTTCTATACTGCATGTGGACTGAAAAGTAGAGCAACATCTTTGGGAAAAAGTGTGCTGGTTTCTAAAGGGACAGGATATTGACCTTCCATGTGATTCAGTAATTCCCTTGTCGAGAATATACATGAAGGAACTCAAATCATTTTACCAAAAAGATACCTGCACCAGTATATTATTTGCAGCTCTAATCACAATTGAAATAAATCATGGTAGCAACCATGTTGCCTATCAAAGCTGGAATGGATAAAATAAATGAGGTATATACACTGTGGAATATTATGCTGCCATAAAAGAGGACAGATATAAGGACTTTACAGAATGTTTGATGATATGAGGTAGTTTATTTTCAGTGATTTATCACTGAACCAAAGAACAGAGTTCCATATGTTTTCACTCATGAGTTGAACTTTATCACTTGTAGTGCTGTAAGAAAGGGATTGGCAGTAGTGGAAAACCTTTTATGGGGAGGGGTGTGACTGTCATTTTAGGGATACTGCTAAGGACGGGAGAGGCATACCTCATCAACCAGGGACCCTGCATAATCCATGTTTGTATATCTAACTCTAAATTGTACCCTACATTAAAAAAATTAAAATAAAAAATTAAATAAATAAAAGAAAGCTGTAAAACGCAACTGACTTTATTTGTTTATTCTAGTTTATTTTATTTTATTTGTTTATTCTAGTTTATTTTCTTTTACTTTAAAAATGGTTACAATTCAGGGTTGGGTCTAGAAAATTTCATTATTCAGGGATTGATTTTTTAAGAATTCTATAATACTCCAATGATTACTAATTTTCCCTTTAATACGTTGGAATACATGGTATAATTCTGCCTTCAAAACTGACAACTACAGTGCTTCCCCCATAAATTCTGAATGTTTTATACTGTCTAAATTGAAACTTGTTGAGATTTCAGATCTATATCATTCTTAGAAAACTGGACCTTGAGATTCAGTGTATCTAAGTGCTATTCAGAAGGCAGAATGCATAATAAATCTTAAATATTTTAGAATATTAACAGTATTGTAATTTAATACAGCTTTTTCAATTCTGAAAATGCTGTGCACATTTTCTTGGTGCTCTCTGTACTTTCTGCTTGTTAATTTTGATTAAATTTGACAGATGTGCAATGCTTAGAGGAAAATTTCACTTAAATACTTGAAGGAAATATAAAACCACATTCCCTTTATATTTGAACCCATTGTATGTTTTTAAAACAGTATTTCCATTGAACCCCTAGTATTTTCTCTACCTAAGACATATTGCTGTACTCTGCATTATCTGATACTTTTAATCACCAAGCATTTACAATGAGGCACACAGAAAAAAGTGAATTTGGGGCCCAATATATATCAACTAAAATAACATGGAGATTTACAAAGTAGTAAATATTTGGCCCCTGCATAATTAAAAAAATTTAGATAATTGAAAATTCTGGAACATTGATTATGATCTTTGCAAAGGCCATGTTCAAATCCTGCAGGAAAAACTGCTCAAAGGCGGTTACACAATATTTAAAACATCGAAAAATGTCTACACTAAAGAAAATACTAAAATGTTATTTGGTTGTGCTATAACCAAGCCACAACAGGACTCCGTGACCCTAATAATAAAAGACTACTTCTTGGGCAACCATCTCAGTTCCCCTCCAGTTTCAGAATTTCTTGGTCTGCTCAATAAACACTGCTATAAAAACAAACAAACAACAACAACAAAACACTACCTCATTTAGAGGATTCTAAATGGAAACTTATACATGGAGAAATTATTGGATAGGTGTGAACACATGGTTCTCTTCACTTCTTGGGAATGATATCCACCCTGTTTACTGCATTTGGCACAGCACTGTACACAAGTGCTTGAAGCCTAAGGATTGCTGAATAGTCAAGTTCTCACCCATTATGATGTCGAAGTTCTGAGGCTGATGTCATAAGTAACAATTTGACATGCTGGTTTCCCTGACCTTACTTACCTCTTATTATGTAAAAACTAGCCTTTTAGTCAATCTATAGATTCAATGAAACAAACATTAAGGTAACATTGTTCTTTTCAGATCTGGAAATTACAATAAAGCATTCATATGAAAACATAAACAATCATGAATAGCCAAAAGAATCTCATCAAAAGAAACAAAGCAGGAGCTATTGCAGTTGTAGACTTCAAATTTTATTGTATGTTTACAGTAATCAACACAGCCTGGTATTCATACAAGAATAGGTCAATAGGCCAATGAATCAGGATAGAGAATGAAATCCTCAAATCCTCAACCAACTCATCTTTGAAAAAACCTCCAACACCCACTGGGAATGGAGAACATATTCAGTAAATGGTGCTGGCAAAAGGTTGAAAACATGCACAAGATTGAAACAGGACAACTATCTATCACCATACACATTAACTCGAAATGGATCAAAGATCTAAATGTAAAACAACAAATTGTAATAATCTTTGAAAACGCAGGAGACACCATTAGGAAACTGGAATCGGAAACTAATTCGTCTTCAGGGCCCAACATACCCATGCCTTAAGAAGTAAGTAAGAGAAGTGGGATCTTATCAAATTAATATACTTCTGCAAAACAAAAGCAACTGTCAGAAGAGCAGGTATACAGCCAACAGAATGACAAAAACGATTATCCATCTATATATCTGTAAAGGGGCATTACATCTAGGATCTACAAGGAATTCAAATAATCAGAAAAATCAGGCAAACATTCCCTTTGAAAACTGTGCAAATACGTGAGTGGACACTTTTCATAAGAAGAGATACGGGCAGCCAGAAGAGAAATGAAAATTGCACAGCCACAATCATCATCAAAGAAATGCAAATGAAACCGCTTTCAAATACCACATACCCCCTGTAAGAATGGCCATCATTAATAAAACAAAACATAATAGATGCAGGTCAGGATTTTGGAAGAAAAAATGCATCTACACTGCATGTGGACTGAACAGTAGAGCAGCATCTTTGGAAAACACTGTGGTGGTTTGTAAAGGGACAAGATATTGATGTACTATGTGAACCAGAATTTCCCCTGTAGAGAATATACCTGGAGGTACTCAAATCATTTTACCAAAAAGATACCTGCACCCTTATGTTTTTTGCAGCTCTAATCACAAATGCAATAAAATATGGTACCAACCATTTTGCCCATCAAAGCTGGAATGGATAAAATAAATGTGGTATATACACAGTGGAATATCATGCCATAAAAAAGGACAAATAGAAGGATTTTGCAGAACGTTTGATGGATATGAGGTAGGGCATTTTCAGTGATTTATCACAGAATCAAAGAACAGTGTTCCATATGTTATCACTCATGAGCTAAACTGGATCACTTATAGTGCTGTAA
>NW_007127991.1:0-784 GCF_000164805.1 Carlito syrichta
CCACTGGGTAACGGAGAATTATTCAGTAAATGTTGCTGGGAAAAGGCTGACAACATACAAAAGATTGAAACAGGACCCCCTGTCTATCACCATACACATTAACTCTAAATGGAATAAAGACCAAAACGTGAAACACCAAATTATAATAATTTTAGAAAACACAGGAGACACCATTAGGGAAACTGGAATTGGAAAGTAATTCCTCTTCAGACCCTAAATACCCACACCTTAAGAAGTAAGTTAGACAAGTGGGATCTCAACAAATTAATATACTTCTGCAAAACAATTGAAACCGTCAGAAAAGTATTGATAAAAACAACAGAATGGGAAAAACGATTCTCCACCTATACATATGTAAAAAAGCATAACATCTATGATCTACAAGAAACTCAAACACTCAGAAAAATCAGACAAACATTCCCTTTGAAAAGTGTGCAAAATACGTGATTGGATATTTTTCGTAAGAAGAGATATGGGCAGCCAGCAGACACATGAAAATTGCTGAGCCTCACTCATCATAAAAGAAATGAAAATGAATTCACTTTGAAATACCACATACCCCCTGTAATACTGGCCATCATTAGTAAAGCAAACAATAAAAGATGCAGGTCAGGATTTGGGAAGAAATAAATGCTGCTACACTGAATGTGGAATGAAAAGTAGAGCAAGATCTTTCGAAAACAGTGTGGTGGTTTGTAAAGGGACAAGATATTGACCTACATGTGACTCAGTAATTCCCCTGTTGATAATATACCTGGAGGAACTCAAATCCTTTACCAAAAAG
>NW_007127992.1:0-3827 GCF_000164805.1 Carlito syrichta
GCCCCATCTGGGCAGCGAGTCCTCATTTCTACATTAAATCAAAAAGTCATCCAGGCATGGTAATGCATACTTGTCATTCAGGCTACTTGGAAAGCTGAGGCAGAAGGATCGCAGAGGCCAAGCAGGTCAAGGCTGCGGTGGCTTAGAACAACCACTTCACTCCAGTCTGGGCAACAGAGTGAGAATCCAACTCAAAAAAAAAAAAAACCTAAACAAAGAATTCATAAGAAACTATAAACAATCAAATATAGCCAAAAGAATCTAAACAAAAGAAACAAAGCAGGAGCTATCACTGTTCCAGTCTTCAAACTTTACTATATGTTTACAGTAATCAACACAACCTGGTATTGGTACAAGAATAGTTCCATATGCCAATGGGTCAGGACAGAGTATGAAATCCTCAAATTCTCAGTCAACACATCTTGGAAAAAAACTCCAAGATGCACTGGGTAATGGAAAACATTTTCAGTAAATGGTGTTAGGAAAAGGCTGAACACTTGCACAAGGTTAAAACAGGACACCTAAGTATCACCATGCTCATTAACTCTAAATGGATCAAAGACCTAAACGTAAAACATGAAATTATAATAATCTTAGAAAACACAGGAAACACCATTATGGAAACTGGAACCGGAAACTAATTCCTCTTCAAAACCCTAAATACCCATGCTGCAAAAAGTAACTTAGACATGTGGGATCTCCTCAAATTAATATACTTCTGCAAAACAAAAGAAACCATCAGAAAAGCAGTGATACAGCCAACAGAATGGGAAAAACGATTCTCAACTATATATCTATAAAAGCATAACATCTAGGATCTACAAGAAACTCAAACACTTAGAAAATTCAGACAAACATTCCCTTTTAAAAGTGTGCAAAATGCGTGATTGGACACTTTTCATAAGAAGGAATATGTGTAGCAAGCAGACACAAACATTGCTTAGCCTCACTCATCATCAAAGAAATGCAACTCAGACCAATTTGAAATACCACTTACCCCCTGTAAGACTGGCCCTCTTTAATAAAACAAACAATAACAGAGGGTGGGAAGGATTTGAGAAATAATGAATGCTTCTAAACTGCATGTGGACTGTATAGTAGAGCAACATCTTTGGAAAACAGTGTGGTGGTTTCTAAGGGGACAAGATATTGACCTACAATGGGACTCAGTAATTGTTGGGAGCTGGCTATGGAGGCCCACTGAGTGTTAGGGATCAGGCGGGGCTGTTGACACTGAGACCACTAGGATGCATTTGGGATCTATTTGACCCCACTTCCTCCCCATTCTACACAGCACTAACCAGGTTAAGCTCCTGTGAGCTCAAAACATAAAAACTCTGAGAATGGAATGAACACAAGCTAACTTTAAATCTTGCTCCCATTTTTCCACAAACTGCAGTTTTGGCTTTCACACTACTTATAATCCAAACTCATGTCACATCTAAGAGCCTTAGTGTTGGTCGCAGGCTTCTGGGTCATAATCTTAGGACTTATTGAAGGTGTAAATTGTAGAATATAGTTTTAGAAGACAGCCATTTTACTGAAATATGCGGCTGGGTTACTTGCATGTAGCCCACTGTGAACTTTGGACTGGGCCACATTCCAAGCATTCTGGGATGGGCCACTTTCGTTTGTAAAGTAAATACTTAAGCTTCTATAGAATTGTTTAACTTGGCATAAATCAATCAGCTTAGTCTGAAAAAGGGTTATAGAATATGTCAGTCACGGATTAGGTTATTCTTTGTTATGACATTTTAAGATTATCATAGGAAAAGGGTTTAAAGGTAATCATTGATTAAGTTGTCATTGATTAAGGTTTCTGGTGGGTGGGGGACGCCCCTCCCACATCTGACTTTGTGTATAAAAGACCAGTTGTAATTCCGAATAGCACACATCACTTTGGCATTAGACTGGAGTCCAGTCACTTTCTCTCTCTCTCTATCTATCTATCTTTCTCTCTTTCCTCTTCCACCCAGTTGTCGACGCCGTCTCCATCTTTGAGGTACACTGAACCCAGCTGGACCTGGACTCTGGCAAGAAATTCCCATGTAGAGAATATAACTGGAGAAACTCAAATCATTTTACCGAAAAGACACCTGCACAAGTATGTTTTTGCAGCTCTAATAACAACTGCAAAAAACATGGTATCTACCATGTAGCTCATCAAAGCTGGAATGGATAAAAAAAAACTGTGGTATATACACAGTGGAATATTATGCAGCCATAAAATAGGACAGATATAAGCATTTTGTAGAATGTTTGATGGATATAAGGTGTGTCATTTTCAGTGATTTATTACAGAAACAAAGAAGAGACATGTGGGATCTCCTCAAATTAATATACTTCTGCAAAACAAAAGAAACCATCAGAAAAGCAGTGATACAGCCAACAGAATGGGAAAGACGATTCTCCAACTATATATCTATAAAAAGCATAACATCTAGGATCTACAAGAAACTCAAACACTTAGAAAATTCAGACAAACATTCCCTTTTAAAAGTGTGCAAAATTCAGACAAACATTCCCTTTTATTTTATTTTTTTATTTTTTTTTTGAGTTGGAGTGTCTCACTCGGTCACCCAGACTGGAGTGCAGTGGCCGCTCCCAGCCACCGCAGCCTCGACTTGCTGGGCTCCGGTGATGCTTCTGCCTCAGCCTTCCGAGTAGCCGGAATTACAGGCATGCGCCACCACGCCCGGCTGATTTTTTGATCTATTGTAGAGATGAGGTCTCGCTGCCCAGGCGGGTCTCAAACCCGCGGGCTCAGGCAATCCACTCACCTCAGCCTCCCAAAGCCACGGGATTACAGGCTGAGCCACCGAGCCCGGCACATTCCCTTTTAAAAGTGTGCAAAATGTCCTCACTTTTGAGCTGAACTTGATCACTTAGAATGCTGTAAGAATGTGATTGGTAGACGTGGAAAACTGTTTTGGGAAGGAGTGAGAATGGCAGTGGAGGTATACTGCTAAGGAAGGGAGTAGCATACCTCATCAACCAGGGGCTGTTCATAATCAAAGTGTGTATATCTAACTGAATTGTACCCCACATTTTTAAAAAAAAACTAAAATAAATAAATCATTAAGTAAATAAATGAAAGCTGTAAAATATGCAACTGACTTTACTTGCTTATTCTATTTTTTATTTTTTTAACTTTAAATATGGTTACAATTCAGGGTTTGGCCTAGAATGTTCATTATGCAGGGATTGATATTTAAAGAAGTGTATAATAGTCCAATTATAACTCCTTTTCCTTTTAATATGTTAGAATACATGGTATAATTCTGCCTTCAAAATTGACAACTACAGTGTTTCTCACAAAAATTCTGAATGTTTTCTTCTGCCTAAATTGAAACTTGTTGAGATTCCAGATCTATATCATTCTTAGATAAGTGAACCTTGAGATTCAGTGTACCTAAGTGCTATTCAGAAGGCAGACTGCATAATAAATCTTAAAATTTTAGAAAATAAAAAGCTATCATAATTTAATACAACTTTTTCCATTCTGAAAATTTGTGTACATTTTCTTGATGCAGTCTGTATTTTCTGCTTCTTAATTTTGATTAAATGTTGACAGATGTGCAATCCTTAGAGAAAATTTTCCTTATATATTTGAAGGAAATATAAAATCACATACCCTTTATATTTTAACCCAATTTATATTTTTAATAGAGTATTTCCACTGAATCCCCTAAAGTTTCTCTACCTAAGATATAATGCTGTACTATGCAACAAAGTATCCGATTAATCTGATACTTTTAATCACCAAACATTTCAAATCAAGCACACAGAAAAAAGAGAATTGGGGCCCAATATACATAAAGCAAAAT
>NW_007127993.1:0-5010 GCF_000164805.1 Carlito syrichta
CCAATGAATCCCCTAGAATTTTCCCTACCTAAACACAATGCTGTACTCTGAAACAAAGTATGTGATTAATCTGATACTTCTAATCACCAAGTGTTGAAAATGAGGCACACCAAAAAAAGAGAATTCGGGGTCAAATATATATAAACCAAAATAACATGGAGATTTACAATGTAGTAAGTATTTGGGCACTGCATTAGTGTAAAAATTTAGATAATTGAAAATTCTGGAAAATTGATTATTATAGTAGCAAAAACAATGTTCAAATCCTGTAGGAAAAACTGCTCAAAGGCTGTTACACAATACTAAAAACATCCAAAAGTTTCTAAACTAAAGAAAGTGCTTAATTATTATTTGGTTGTGCTATAACCAACTTCCAACAGGACTCCGTGACCATAATAATAAAAGGCTACCTCAGGGGCAACCCCCTAAGGCCCCCCCCAGTTTGGCCAATTCTCTGTCCTCTCAATAAATTCTACTTTACAAAAAAAAAGTCTACCTCGTTTAGTGGATTCTTGAATGGTCACTTATCCCTAGAGAAGTTTTTGGATAGGTGTGAACACATGCTTTTCTTCACTTCTTGGGAATGAAATCCACCATGTCCACCACATTTGGCAGAGCACTGTACACAAGCCCTTGAATCCTAAGGATTGCTCAGTAGTCAAGGTCCCTCCCATTATGATGTCAAAGTTCTGAGGCTGATGTCATAAATGACAATTTGACATGCTTATTTCCCTGACTTTGTTTACCTCTTTAATGTAAAAATTAGCCTTTTAGGCAATCTACAGATAAAATGAAATGACCATTAAGTTGACATCATTCTTCTCAGACCTGGAAATTCCAATAAATGATTCATATGAGCCAGGCTTGGTGGCTCAGCCTGTAATCCCACGCCTTTGGGAGACTGAGTTGTGTTGATTGCCTGAGTTCACAGTTTTGAGCCCCATCTGGGCAGCGAGTCCTCATTTCTACATTAAATCAAAAAGTCATCCAGGCATGGTAATGCATACTTGTCATTCAGGCTACTTGGAAAGCTGAGGCAGAAGGATCGCAGAGGCCAAGCAGGTCAAGGCTGCGGTGGCTTAGAACAACCACTTCACTCCAGTCTGGGCAACAGAGTGAGAATCCAACTCAAAAAAAAAAAAAACCTAAACAAAGAATTCATAAGAAACTATAAACAATCAAATATAGCCAAAAGAATCTAAACAAAAGAAACAAAGCAGGAGCTATCACTGTTCCAGTCTTCAAACTTTACTATATGTTTACAGTAATCAACACAACCTGGTATTGGTACAAGAATAGTTCCATATGCCAATGGGTCAGGACAGAGTATGAAATCCTCAAATTCTCAGTCAACACATCTTGGAACAAAACTCCAAGATGCACTGGGTAATGGAAAACATTTTCAGTAAATGGTGTTAGGAAAAGGCTGAACACTTGCACAAGGTTAAAACAGGACACCTAAGTATCACCATGCTCATTAACTCTAAATGGATCAAAGACCTAAACGTAAAACATGAAATTATAATAATCTTAGAAAACACAGGAAACACCATTATGGAAACTGGAACCGGAAACTAATTCCTCTTCAAAACCCTAAATACCCATGCTGCAAAAAGTAACTTAGACATGTGGGATCTCCTCAAATTAATATACTTCTGCAAAACAAAAGAAACCATCAGAAAAGCAGTGATACAGCCAACAGAATGGGAAAAACGATTCTCCAACTATATATCTATAAAAAGCATAACATCTAGGATCTACAAGAAACTCAAACACTTAGAAAATTCAGACAAACATTCCCTTTTAAAAGTGTGCAAAATGCGTGATTGGACACTTTTCATAAGAAGGAATATGTGTAGCAAGCAGACACAAACATTGCTTAGCCTCACTCATCATCAAAGAAATGCAACTCAGACCAATTTGAAATACCACTTACCCCCTGCAAGACTGGCCCTCTTTAATAAAACAAACAATAACAGAGGGTGGGAAGGATTTGAGAAATAATGAATGCTTCTAAACTGCATGTGGACTGTATAGTAGAGCAACATCTTTGGAAAACAGTGTGGTGGTTTCTAAGGGGACAAGATATTGACCTACAATGGGACTCAGTAATTGTTGGGAGCTGGCTATGGAGGCCCACTGAGTGTTAGGGATCAGGCGGGGCTGTTGACACTGAGACCACTAGGATGCATTTGGGATCTATTTGACCCCACTTCCTCCCCATTCTACACAGCACTAACCAGGTTAAGCTCCTGTGAGCTCAAAACATAAAAACTCTGAGAATGGAATGAACACAAGCTAACTTTAAATCTTGCTCCCATTTTTCCACAAACTGCAGTTTTGGCTTTCACACTACTTATAATCCAAACTCATGTCACATCTAAGAGCCTTAGTGTTGGTCGCAGGCTTCTGGGTCATAATCTTAGGACTTATTGAAGGTGTAAATTGTAGAATATAGTTTTAGAAGACAGCCATTTTACTGAAATATGCGGCTGGGTTACTTGCATGTAGCCCACTGTGAACTTTGGACTGGGCCACATTCCAAGCATTCTGGGATGGGCCACTTTCGTTTGTAAAGTAAATACTTAAGCTTCTATAGAATTGTTTAACTTGGCATAAATCAATCAGTTTAGTCTGAAAAAGGGTTATAGAATATGTCAGTCACGGATTAGGTTATTCTTTGTTATGACATTTAAAGATTATCATAGGAAAAGGGTTTAAAGGTAATCATTGATTAAGTTGTCATTGATTAAGGTTTCTGGTGGGTGGGGGACGCCCCTCCCACATCTGACTTTGTGTATAAAAGACCAGTTGTAATTCCGATAGCACACATCACTTTGGCATTAGACTGGAGTCCAGTCACTTTCTCTCTCTCTCTATCTATCTATCTTTCTCTCTTTCCTCTTCCACCCAGTTGTCGACGCCGTCTCCATCTTTGAGGTACACTGAACCCAGCTGGACCTGGACTCTGGCAAGAAATTCCCATGTAGAGAATATAACTGGAGAAACTCAAATCATTTTACCGAAAAGACACCTGCACAAGTATGTTTTTGCAGCTCTAATAACAACTGCAAAAAACATGGTATCTACCATGTAGCTCATCAAAGCTGGAATGGATAAAATAACTGTGGTATATACACAGTGGAATATTATGCAGCCATAAAATAGGACAGATATAAGCATTTTGTAGAATGTTTGATGGATATAAGGTGTGTCATTTTCAGTGATTTATTACAGAAACAAAGAAGAGACATGTGGGATCTCCTCAAATTAATATACTTCTGCAAAACAAAAGAAACCATCAGAAAAGCAGTGATACAGCCAACAGAATGGGAAAGACGATTCTCCAACTATATATCTATAAAAAGCATAACATCTAGGATCTACAAGAAACTCAAACACTTAGAAAATTCAGACAAACATTCCCTTTTAAAAGTGTGCAAAATTCAGACAAACATTCCCTTTTATTTTATTTTTTTATTTTTTTTTTGAGTTGGAGTGTCTCACTCGGTCACCCAGACTGGAGTGCAGTGGCCGCTCCCAGCCACCGCAGCCTCGACTTGCTGGGCTCCGGCGATGCTTCTGCCTCAGCCTTCCGAGTAGCCGGAATTACAGGCATGCGCCACCACGCCCGGCTGATTTTTTGATCTATTGTAGAGATGAGGTCTCGCTGCCCAGGCGGGTCTCAAACCCGCGGGCTCAGGCAATCCACTCACCTCAGCCTCCCAAAGCCACGGGATTACAGGCTGAGCCACCGAGCCCGGCACATTCCCTTTTAAAAGTGTGCAAAATGTCCTCACTTTTGAGCTGAACTTGATCACTTAGAATGCTGTAAGAATGTGATTGGTAGACGTGGAAAACTGTTTTGGGAAGGAGTGAGAATGGCAGTGGAGGTATACTGCTAAGGAAGGGAGTAGCATACCTCATCAACCAGGGACTGTTCATAATCAAAGTGTGTATATCTAACTGAATTGTACCCCACATTTTTTAAAAAAAACTAAAATAAATAAATCATTAAGTAAATAAATGAAAGCTGTAAAATATGCAACTGACTTTACTTGCTTATTCTATTTTTTATTTTTTTAACTTTAAATATGGTTACAATTCAGGGTTTGGCTAGAATGTTCATTATGCAGGGATGATATTTAAAGAAGTGTATAATAGTCCAATTATAACTCCTTTTCCTTTTAATATGTTAGAATACATGGTATAACTCTGCCTTCAAAATTGACAACTACAGTGTTTCTCACAAAAATTCTGAATGTTTTCTTCTGCCTAAATTGAAACTTGTTGAGATTCCAGATCTATATCATTCTTAGATAAGTGAACCTTGAGATTCAGTGTACCTAAGTGCTATTCAGAAGGCAGACTGCATAATAAATCTTAAAATTTTAGAAAATAAAAAGCTATCATAATTTAATACAACTTTTTCCATACTGAAAATTTGTGTACATTTTCTTGATGCAGTCTGTATTTTCTGCTTCTTAATTTTGATTAAATGTTACAGATGTGCAATCCTTAGAGAAAATTTTCCTTATATATTTGAAGGAAATATAAAATCACATACCCTTTATATTTTAACCCAATTTATATTTTTAATAGAGTATTTCCACTGAATCCCCTAAAGTTTCTCTACCTAAGATATAATGCTGTACTATGCAACAAAGTATCCGATTAATCTGATACTTTTAATCACCAAACATTTCAAATCAAGCACACAGAAAAAAGAGAATTTGGGGCCCAATATACATAAAGCAAAATAACATGGAGATTTACAAAGTAGTGAGTATTTGGGCTCCTCATCAGTATAAAAATTTGGATAATTGAAAATTCTGGAAAATTGACATTGATCTTAGCTAAAGTGATATTCAAATCCTGTTAGAAAAATGGCTTAAAGGCAGTTAAATATACTAAAAGCATCCAAAAGTTTCTAAACTAAAGTAAGTGATAAAATAGTATGTGGTTGTGCTATAACCAAGCTCCAACAGGATTTGGTGACCATAATAAGAA
>NW_007127994.1:0-901 GCF_000164805.1 Carlito syrichta
CCAGTATGAGTTTTGTGACTCTAATCACAATTGCAAAAAACATGGTACCAACCCATGTTGCCCATCAATGCTGGAATGTATAAAATAAATGTGGTATATACACACTGGAATATTATGCAACCATAAAAAAGGACAGATATAAGGATTTTGCAGAATGTTTGATGGATGAGGTAGGTCATTTTCAGTGATTTATCACAGAAACAAAGAAGAGAGTTCCATATGTTCTCACTCATGAACTGAACTTGATCACTTAGAGTGTTGTAAGGAAATGATTGGTATTCATGGAAAACTGTTTAGGGGGATTGTTGGGAGCTGGCCACTGAGGCCCACTGAGCGTTAGGGATTAGGAAGGGCTGTTGACCCCATTTCCTTCCCCTTTCTACTCAGCACTAACCAGATTAAGCTCCCGTGAGCTCAAAACATAAAAACTCTGAGACCCGGATGAACACAAAGCTAACTTTAGAAGCTCATTGCTCCCATTCTTCCACAAACTGCAGTTTTGGCTTTCACACAACTTATAATTCAAACTCATATCACATCTAAGAGCCTTAGTATTGGTCACAGGCTTCTGGGTCATGATCTTCGGATTTATTGAAGATGTAAATTGTAGAATATAGAATTAGAAGACAGCCATTTTGTTGAAAGAATGCGGCTGGGTTACTTGCAGGTAGCCCACTGTGAACTTTGGACTGGGCAACATTCCAAACATTCTGGAATGGGCAACTTTTATTTGTAAAGTAAATACTTAAGCTTCTATACAGTTGTTTAACATGGCATAAATCAATCAGTTTAGAATAAAAAAGGTTTATAGAATATGTGGGTCACAGATTAGGTTATCCTTTGTTGTGGGATTTTAAGATTATCATATGAAAAGGGTTTAAAGGCAATCATTGATAAGTTT
>NW_007127995.1:0-851 GCF_000164805.1 Carlito syrichta
ACATTCCAACATTCTGGAATGGGCAACTTTTATTTGTAAAGTAAATACTTAAGCTTCTATACAGTTGTTTAACATGGCATAAATCAATCAGTTTAGAATAAAAAAGGTTTATAGAATATGTGGGTCACAGATTAGGTTATCCTTTGTTGTGGGATTTTAAGATTATCATATGAAAAGGGTTTAAAGGCAATCATTGATTAAGTTTTCATGGATTAAGGTTTCTGGTGGGTGGGGGACACCTTTGCCACATCTGACTTTGTGTATAAAAGACCCTTTGTAATTCCCAATAACACACATCCCTTCTGCACTAGACTGGAGTCCAGTCTCTTTCTTTCTCTCTTCTTCCCCCCAATCGCTGATGCCGCCTCCACCTATGGGGTACCCTGAACATGGCTGGAGCAGGTCTCTGGAAGGGGAGGAGTAAGAATGGAAGTGAAAAGGGGCATGGCATGCTTCATCAACCAGGAACCCTGCATAATTAATGTTTCTGTATCTAACTCTGAATTGTAACCCACATTTTAAAAAAAATTAAAATGAATAAATAAATAAATAAACGAAAGCTGTAAAACATGCAACTGACTTTATTTGTTAATTCTATTTTTTTTACATTAAAAATAGCTACAAATCAGGGTTGAGCCTAGAAATGTTCATTATGCGGGGATTGAATTTTTAAGAAGTGTATAGTACTCCAATGATAACTCCTTTTCTTTGAATACATTGGAATACATGGTATAATTCTGTCTTCAAAACTGAGAACTACAGTGTTTTTCAAATAAATTCTGAATGTTTTATTCTGCCTTAAATGAAACTTGTTGAGATTCCAGATCTATGTCATTCTTAGATAACAGAAC
>NW_007127996.1:0-796 GCF_000164805.1 Carlito syrichta
CGATCCACTGGCCAATTGAAAACATATTCAGCATAGGTGCTGGGAAAAGGCTGACATATGCACAAGATTGAAACAGGATCTCTAAATATCACCATACAAATTAATTCTAAATAGATCAATGACCTAAACATAAAACACCAAATTATAATAATGTTAGAAAACACAGGAGACACCATTATGGAAACTAGAACTGGAAACTAATTCCTCTTCAGAACCCTAAATATCCGTGCCGTAAAAAGTAAGTTAGACAAGTGGAATCTCATCAAATTAATGTACCTCTGAAAAACAAAAGGAACCAAAGGAATAGCGGAGATACAACCAAGAGAATGGGAAAAACAATTCTCTACCTATGTATTTGTAATAAGGCATAACATCTGGTATCTACAAGAAACTCAAGCACTCAGAAAACATAGACAAACATTCCCTCTGAAAAGTGTGCAAAATATGTGATTGGACACTTTTCATAACAAGAGATACGAGCAGCCTGCAGACACATGGAAATTGGTCAGACTCACTCATCATCAAAGAAATGCAAATGAAACCACTTTGAAATACCACAAACCTCCTGTAAGATTGGCCATCATTAATAAAACAAACAATAACAAATGCAGGTAAGGATTTGGGAAGAATTAAATGATTCTGCACTGCATGTGTACTGAATAGTAGAGCAACATCTTTGGAAAACAGTTTGGTGGTTTCTAAAGGGATAATATATTGACCTACCATTGACTCAATAATTCCACTGTCAATAAAAAACCTGGAGGAAATCAGATCATTTTACCAAAAAGATACCTGC
>NW_007127997.1:0-917 GCF_000164805.1 Carlito syrichta
CACCATGCAAATTAATTCTAAATAGATCAATGACCTAAACATAAAACACCAAATTATAATAATGTTAGAAAACACAGGAGACACCATTATGGAAACTAGAACTAGAAACTAATTCCTCTTCAGAACCCTAAATATCCATGCCGTAAAAAGTAAGTTAGACAAGTGGAATCTCATCAAATTAATGTACCTCTGAAAAACAAAAGAAACCAAAAGAATAGCGGGGATACAACCAAGAGAATGGGAAAAGCAATTCTCTACCTATGTATTTGTAATAAGGCATAACATCTGGTATCTACAAGAAACAAAAGCACTCAGAAAACACAGACAAACATTCCCTCTGAAAAGTGTGCAAAATATGTGATTGGACACTTTTCATAACAAGAGATACGAGCAGCCTGCAGACACATGGAAATTGCTCAGACTCACTCATCATCAAAGAAATGCAAATGAAACCACTTTGAAATACCACAAACCTCCTGTAAGATTGGCCATCATTAATAAAACAAACAATAACAAATGCAGGTAAGGATTTGGGAAGAATTAAATGATTCTGCACTGCATGTGTACTGAATAGTAGAGCAACATCTTTGGAAAACTGTTTGGTGGTTTCTAAAGGGACAATATATTGACCTACTATTGACTCAATAATTCCACTATCAATAAAAAACCTGGAGGAAATCAGATCATTTTACCAAAAAGATACCTGCACCAGTATGTATTTTGCAGCTCTAATCACAAGTGCAAAGAAACATGGTACCAACCATGTTGCCCATTAAAGCTGGAAAGGATCAAATAAATGTGGTATATACACAGTGGGATATTATGCAGCCATAAAAAAGGACAGATAGAAGGATTTTGCAGAACGTTTGATGGATATGTGGTACGTCATTTTCAGTTATTTATCACGGAAGCAAAGA
>NW_007127998.1:0-848 GCF_000164805.1 Carlito syrichta
GTGGGAGCCGGCAGTGGAGGCCCGCATGAATGTTAGGGATTCAGGTGGGCTGCAGATCCTGACACCACCAGGTTGTGTTCAGGAACTGAAGGCCCATTCCCTCCTCCTTTGTTGTTGTTTGACATGACCCACAAACAGGGACTTTGATGATCTAAGCATGAAGTTCTGAGAATAAGACAGTCATGGCTGACTCTAGGGATCCATTGTTCCCGTTTCTCACAGACTGAGGTTTTGTCTTTAAAGTTAACACTGTTTAAACTCAGGTCACATTTGGGAACCTTATACATGATACAAGTTTTTTATAAGATTTTAAATTTTATTTGTAGAATTAGTATACATATTTAGAGAGCTGTTTCCAGCTTTAGATAGTATAGATGATTATCTAGACTTAACAGAAATGGCCCATAATGAACTTTGGACTGGGCCACATTCCTAACAGCCAGCGTCCACTTTGGGCTGGACTGCATTCTTTTATACAGGATCTTTAGTTACAATTAGTGTATGTTTTTTCTACTTATAATAGTAACTGAATTTATTTTATTCATAGAAATTATTATAGAATAGGTTACCCTACGTCAGGGAATTATGTTAGTTCAAGCATGATCAAATATGATTCTTTGAGGTTCTATAGAATAAAGCTAACCTTAGAAATTTCATTGTTCCCATTTTCTAATAATTGCAGTTTTGGCTTTAGTACAATTACAGTTTCTATTTGGATTTTATTTTAGAAGTTTTATTGCTGATGATCAGCCTTATATATTGGGATTAGGAATTAAAACTTTTATAGAAATTAAGATAGATACATAGGATTTTAGAATAGCAATATGGTTAAGAGGTTGTAATCAAAT